>NC_134400.1:109671734-109865753 GCF_050003625.1 Haematobia irritans
TAAACCGATAAATTAAACTCAATCTTCATAGTATCCTTACTCCAATTTTTCGCTTCTTCGGCTCGGAATCTAAACCAAAATTATTAGTGCAATGACAAAATCTTTGGAACCCGGCATGCTTTTTTTCAGCAATGCCTCTAAAACAAAATTTTGATTTGTTGTTGCATTAGTGTAGCAACAAACCGAAATCGAAAAATAAGATTAAGGGATTTGTAGGTGTATGAGAAGATGATGTACAGTGCTGGTGATAAATTGTTGATTTTGGGAGGAAAAATTCTCGTATGTAATTTCGATAGCCAGATATGAAACATGTATAGTCGGGCTTGTGGAGATTAGTATCTGGCATTTTCTTTTGAATAACTTAATAATGTCAATTTCTCACTTTTCATGTCCAAAAAAACTCGTGTTCTTTTAATGATCATACAGGGCAGATTATATTACAGGAGGATCTAGACAGATTATTTCAGTGGTGCATTGTGAATCTGATGGAGCTCAACATGTAGGTTAGGTTAGGTTAGGTTAGGTTAGGTGGCAGCCCGATGTATCAGGCTCACTTAGACTATTTAGTCCATTGTGATATCACATTGGTGAACTTCTCTCTTATCACTGAGTGCTGCCCGATTCCATGTTAAGCTCAATGACAAGGGACCTCCTTTTTATAGCCGAGTCCGAACGGCGTTCCACATTGCAGTGAAACCACTTAGAGAAGCTTTGAAACCCTCAGAAATGTCACCAGCATTACTGAGGTGGGATAATCCAACATGTAGAAATGTAAACATATGTAATTTTCTTAGAATACAACATTTGCACTCATGCTATGTCTTGAATGATCGTGAACTTTAATCTGTCAATTCTATATTGCAGTCATGTTGGACCCACGATTTGATTTTCGACGCCATATTTCATTAACTATTAATAAAGTATTCATCAAAAGGTTGAACAAAGGGTTCTTTGATCCTTCTGTTACCAAACAATTATATATTTCATATGAACGCTGTATACTCGAATATGTCTCTGTGGTTTGGATCCTATTTATGCGATACACTCCAATTTAATAGAATCGGTTCAGAAATAATTTCCTTGGTTCTGCCTTCATAGATATGGGTGGAATTGTAGAAATCTTCCTAGTTATGAATATAGCTTAAATACTAACAAACGTTAAGGAGCCGCCGTACAATGCTAAATATTAGTTTCTTGTCTAATGTTATTCATGTCTATATTTTGAATCGGATCCTTGTGAATGTTCGTCTGAGGCCATCACGGAACTAACAGCCTCTGAAAATTCCTTTTTGTCGGTCAAATTATGAAATTAATGACCCAATACCTTCTGTGTTCTTCCAATTCAATAACCCCCCATATTTTTTTTTTTTCAATGTCAATGAATACACAATCGTGGCGTTTCTAGACATCGAAGGGGCATTCAATAACGTCCATCCGAGCTCCATATTAAATAAAGTATACATAGGCTTTTAGACTAACTTCTAATGATGAGGCGTATTTCGGCCACACTAGGACAAGCAAACATACAAAGGTATGTGAACAGAGGCACTCCCCAAGGAGGAGGAGTGCCTCTCACCTCTTCTTTGGAATGTTACTATAAACATCCCTCTGGTTTCCCTAGAAAAAGAAAGGATAAAAGTGGTGGCATACGCAGACGATGTGGCTCTAGCAGTCAGGGGAAAATTCCCATCCACAATCAGAGATGTTATACAGAGAGCCCTCCGGATGACTGAGAAATGGGCGAAAGAGAATGGTCTTGGAGTAAATCCTGCAAAGACAGAATTAGTCACGTACTGCAAAGATCGCAAAACTCCCACGGTTAAGCCTATATCCTTAGGGGGTATTGAAATTCCTTTTGGTGAGTGTGCAAAATACCTTGACGTTATTTTGGACAGGAAGCTGAACTTTAAGCTTAATATTGAAGAAAGGGCGAGAAAGCTTTGTTCTCGTGCAAAAAGGCAATAGGAAAAAAAGTGGGGACGAAAACCGAAAATTGTGCATTGGCTATACACGGCAGTGGTTAGACCTATAATGTTATATGGTGTTGTAGTCTGGTGGCCGGCACTTCGGCAACCGACAGGTTTAGATAAAGTTCAGCGTATGGCGTGCTTGTATGTCTCAGGCGCATTCAGTAAGACAGGAACAGATTCCCTTAATGTCATGCTGCATCTATTGCCTTTAGACATTTTGGCCAAACAGTCAGCTGCAACAACGGCTGTGCGGTTGTGCGAGCTGTCGCTGTGGTCGAAAAAAATGTACGGTCACAGTTCGGTCCTCAAAATAATGCCAGATGTGGCTAACGTAGTGGATTACACTCTGTCGAAAAAAAGTTTGAAACTCTAATTCCCAAGAATGATGCGTGGTGTACACATACCCCGGGGAATAAATGATATATAGATTTCTACACTGATGGCTCCAAATTGGATGGCGAAAATATTAGCAATAAGAGAGGTGGTGAATTGGCTGAGAAGTAATGTTCCAATAAATATTGGCATTAATATGTACTCAGACTGTCAACCTGCAATAAAATCCTTGGACTCTGTGTTCCTTAACTCGAAAACGGTCATCGACTGCCGCAAATCTCTCACCGAGATGGCTGAGGGGATGCTCGCAGGGAAAAAATTTGGCTGCAATGAAGAGGTGATCGCCAAAACTGAGGTCTATTTTGAGGCAAAACCGAAGGAGTACTACCAAAATGGTATCAAAAAATTGGAAGGTCGTTATAATCGTTGTATCGGTCTTGAAAGGAACTATGTTGAATAATAAAAACGAATTTTGACAAAAAAATGTGTTTTTCTTTTTTAGACCGGGGACTTTTCAGCCAACCACTTAAACGTAAAATAATATTATCTTTGAATGCATAATGTTATTTATGAATGAAGGAATTTATAAATGAATGATGAACAAATTTCATAAATTACAAAATATGACCACGAATATATTCATAATATTTATGAAATGTATTATTTTATAAAAAGAAAAATTAAAATATGGAAAAATAGGTATGTTTCAACTCTAGCTTTGAATCAGAGAATTGCCACTTACGTTTGCAAAAATTAGATCCTATTGAGGAATGTATGATCTCACCTGAAAAATAAATAGAAAAATGTCGCAAATTAGTTTAGAACTCAAAATTCTTAAAATACTCGTAATTGGCTATTTAGTTAGTTTGTAAGAGCTATATTAAAGTTTAAAAGTACAAATGATTATCTTCACTCTTGAAATTGATTCAAAGCCTTTGGATTTTCCATTGTTTCGAGGTCTTTTGAAACAATTACTTTATTATTTTTTTCTACATTCAATTTAAATTTGTCAAATGAAATTGCCCAACCCTCTTATTGATAGATTTGCGGTGACATATAAACTTTCCAAGCCCAAGTGTCTTGATACACTGTGTATGTGTAAGTATATCTTTACTACGGTTGTCACTCGAGCCAAAACAAAATTTTCTACCAAAATTTGGAGGAAATCTTAACAAAATTCTACCAAACAAAAAAAAATATTTTTTTTTAACCAAAATGTTATTTCTATAGTTTGTCAAAAATGTATTTCTACGGAAAATTCTGTCAACATTGCTATAGAATATTTTGTCAATATTTTATTGCTGTAAAAAATTTTGTCAACGTTTTATTGCTATAGAAAATTTTGTCAACACTATAGAAATTTTTTGCATAATTTTATCTCTATAGAATTTTTTTTTCTATATAAAACTTTGTCAAAATTTTATCTCTATAGGCAATTTTTACAAAATTTTATCCCTATAGAATATTTTCGCAAAATTTAATCTCTATAGAAATTTTTTTGCAAAATTTTATCGTTTTTTGTCAACATTTTATTGCTATAGAAAATTTTTGCACAATTTTATTTTTATAGACAATTTTTGCCTAATTTAATCTCTATAAAAAATTTTTGCAAAATTTTATCCTTATAGAACATTTTTGCACAATTTAATCTCTAAAAAAAATTTTGGCAAAATTGTATCTCTTTCGAAAATTTTTGCAAAATTTTATCTCTATAGAAAATTTTTACAAAATTTTATCTCTATAGATATTTTTTTCAAAATTTTATCTCTATTTTGTCAAATTTATATTTCTACCCTACGGGAAATGGATCAACCACAGGATCGGTACAGGACTAGTAGCTGGTGTGTGTGGTCCAGTCCCACTTCTGGTCCAAACGTATGGAAGGGACCGGTCACTTTAACATGGATTTGTCATTGGCGGGGTAAATTTACACGATAGGACAGGACTTGAACTCATTCTAAAGGACACGTTCTTGAACAACTTAGTAGGACTACCCCATAGACAGATCCTCATAAGTCAGTCTGCGATAAACTAGTAGGAACATGTTAAAATGTTAAGCATCCGAAACGCACCAGAAAGGCCAAGTTTTTCGAATATGTTGAACAATAGATAATTCTGATTGTTGTATTTAAGTAGAAGTGTAGATCCAATTAGATTTTAATACCAAGAGAGTATAGAAATCAACAAATGATATGAAAATTTAAAAAAGAAAGTGATAAACTGGACCACTGGTACTAGTCCTGTGATAGGTCCATTCGTGTCAATTTGCACCAATTTCCCGTTTGGTATTTATGAAGTACCAAAACATCAAGAATTCTATCAATCTACAAAACAGTAAAAATTCTACCATTTTTGGTAGAACTCCACCAACTGTGCACTCAAAAAAAAAGTTTACTTGGATCCAAAGATTTTGACCCTCCTTTAAGGATTTTGGTATTGATTCCGAGCCAAAGATGCGGGTTCTTTAACATAAGGAAATTTTTTTTGCGACCTAACTGGCTTTAAATCTAGGATCTATAAAATTCAAATTGGGATACAGATCTCATTTATTGAATTTTCATTCTATTTTTCCGGTATATTAATAAAGATATTCACTTACAAACAAATGCCAGTTTAAAAATCCAAATTATGACGGATACTTCGAAGTAAAAAATATTTTCTTAATTCCAAAAAAACTTTAAACCAAAGATGCTAAATCCTCAAAACTAAGTCTTAGCCTACACGGACGAAAAAGACTGTTTGGGTGTAAAATTATATGTTTGGGTGTAAAAATTATATGTTTGGAACTCAGATTTTTTAACACAATATTTTTAAGTGCATGCATATAATGTTCATAAACTAGCATAACATGTTTTGCGACATATATGTTAATATGTTAGAACATATTATGTTTGGGACATAAAATGTTTGTAAATATAATATGCTTAGATGCAAACATATATATATATATATATATATATATATATATATATATATATATATATATATATATATATATATATATATATATATATATATATATATATATATATATATTAATTTGGAAATAGCATATAAACATATATGTGTTTAGAAAGAGAGACCTAGAGAGGGCAAGTAAAATAATGGAAGTAACCAATTGGCGCCATGAAAATATATCCACACAAAGAAAATTTCATAAAATTTTTTTTTTCTACCAGTGTATGCCCTAAGCTGAAACATAATATGTTTGAACAATACAAACAATATTTTGTTTGGACCAATCCTGAAAATATATATGCTTGAAGCAAAATGTGTTTGGGGTTTGGAGATTTTTTTGAGGGTGTATATTTGAAGCGCTTTTATCTTGAAGCGATTGGACTCAAGAGTGTAGTGATGGAATCCTATTTCATCTATTGTCACATATCGACGGAAAAACTCGGGTGTATTACGAGTTAACAGCTGCAAACACCGCTCAGAATCATCAACACGTTGTTGTTTTTGGTCAAATGTGAGCTCGCGCGGCACCAATTTTGCACAGAGCTTCCGCATATCCAAATATTGATGAATGATATGACCAACACGTTCCTTTGATATCTTTAAGGCCTCTGCTATATCGATCAACTTCATTTTACGGTCATTCAAAATCATTTTGGGAATTTTTTTGATGTTTTCGTCGGTAACCACCTCTTTCGGGCGTCCACTGCGTTTACCGTCCTTCGTGCTCATTTCACCACGCTTGAATTTTGCATACCAATCAATTATTGTTGATTTTCCTGGGGCAGAGTCCGGAAACTCATTATCAAGCCAAGTTTTTGCATCCACCGTATTTTTTCCCTTCAGAAAACAGTATTTTATCAAAACACGAAATTCATTTTTTCCATTTTTTGCACAATAACAAAAGTTGCTTCACAAAAGACGCTCTATCTCACAAACTGACTTACAGACGTCAAATTTTGACACGAATCATTTGAAGGTTGGTACTATATAAAAATAATATGCATTTAATACTAGCGACGCCATCTATGTGTCAGACCGGGGACTTATCAGCCAACTTGTTAAAATGTCATTATTTTAAAGAAATTTGTCCTTAATAGTGTGTAAATTGCGCATCCTAAAATTGAGGTTGTGTAACCTATAATATCACGTAAATATTTTTTCAGTGTGACAACCGTGGTCTATACCCCGGTAACTTAGGGAGCCACCGTGATGTAATGGTTAGTTCTCCCGCATTGCATTTCTAGGTGTTTCAAAGCTATGTGGTTTCACCGTAAAATAAAATACTGTTTGGACTCGGCTATACAAAGTAGGTCCCTTGTCATTGAGCTAAAAATAGAGTCGGGTAGCACCCACCACTTGTGATATCACAATGGTCTGATACCACAAGTAACCAAGTGGTTATAAAATGTGATGAATTGTAAAATATCATGAGTAGAACTCAATTGTTAAAAGAAAAAATCTATTCAGAATAATTTCATAATTGTCTATTGAAACTACTGCCGATAATTTTCAAACCACAGCTAACATACAGCACAAATTAGTTTCAAAACTAAAACCATACGTTATCGATATCAAAAGTATTTTCAATGTATAAAATTTAATAGGAAATGCCCAAGGGGTGCTACCTAAATATTTGCTGAATAACTTTTTAATTTGTAACGTACAAGTTTGAAAACAAATTGATGAAGAATAACAATCTAGCGAGTTACATATATCGATAATTAACATTTACATTCTTCTGATATCTGAGTTAAATTCCATACAAAAATATCCCATTACACCAATGAATTCGTTCTCAAATCGGGGAGAAAATGTTAATGGTATATGATAAAATTAAAAGCACACACACATACACATACACACACATACACGTGGCTGTTTGGTTTTGAAATTAATTTACATTTAACATCTAAGCACGATGGGAATTGAGAACGATCAATATTTATTATTTTGTTTTTGTTTTTTATTTTATTTAGCTTAAAAAATTCTTTAAACATTTGATGTTCAGTGAGTTTTGTATGCCAACGATTATTGGCAATGAATGCGCGAGTTAACGATCCAACAACCAATCAACCGGCAAAAGACGTTTGAACCCATGTGTTTTTATTGTACAACTTATTCAATATGCAAAACATGTTTTTCAAAACAGAAACAACAAAGTTTTCAGGAATTTCTCGCCTCCAGTAAAATACTGACAAAAATTTAAATGACAAAGTACCTGCCTTTTTGGAAGCCATTTAGCAATTTTGCAATTTTGTTGGAGTTTGATCAAACGTTTTTAGCAAAAAACCCGCTGTTCTCACCAAAAATGGATTTCTTTCGAATAATTGTTATATAATTTTTCGTAGGAATATATTCTTATACTCTAGATCATCATTGGCAATTTAATTTATATAAATAATGCATCTTAATCGCTATGAACATTTCTGAAATATTTGTAAGAGTAAAGACACAATGGCTATCTAAAAATTACACGGACAAAAAAATGATTAAATTATAATTAAAACAAATTCGGCGAGGCCGAATCTTATGTATCCTCCACCATTGATTGCGTACACAGAAAAAAATTTCACGAAAATTTTTCCAATTAAAATTTTAATTGAGTTTTAAAAAATATTCAATTAAAAATTGAATTGATTCAACAAATTTTTTAATTGAAACAAAAATCAATCACAAAAATTAATAGTATCAATTAATTTTTTAATTGGATCAATTAATTTTTTAATTGACCTTCAATTAATTTTTTAATTGATACTATCATTTCTGTGATTGAAGACATTTCAATTAAAAAATTAATTGGATCAATTAATTTCGTGATTGAACCAGAAAACATTTTTTTTTGTGTGTAGAAACTTCTACACACATAGAAAAATTAGTAAAGATATCTTAATTCAAGCCGTAGCGGTTTTTAAAGTATACACTGAAAAAAATATTGTCGTGAGGTCAAAGATTTCATGTCTTTAAAATACGAATACAAATTTTGCTTAGCATAGAAGACGCATTTCTCTAAAATAAAGTTATTTTCCTTGTCCAAAAGTCGATAAACTTTTCAATGAAGTCATATTGTCCTTATAATTAAGTGATTTGACTTAAAAATGGGTATCTTAACATGAAAGAAAAAATTTATAGGCTAAGGTCAACTTGACTTTAATAATTCAGAAAAATTTTTTAAATTTAATGAAATTGTCTTTAAATTTGTTGTCTTTTTGCATCTTGACTACAAAGCAAAACAAATCGTTCAAATATAGGACATGTTTTTCAAAACTTTATTTTAAAGAAGTTTTTTACTTCAAACATAGCATAATTTCTACTGGAAGTCGAGTCCTAATTTGGAAAATAAAGTTGCCATTAACTCGTTTTAAAGGACTTTGATAGCATAGGAAGAAAAAAAGCTGAAAAAGCGAAAAATTAAAATTTGCTTCCTCGAAGCAAGTACACAAAACTCAAATTTAAATGAGAATTGTGTCTTAAAAGTATCCTTACTTGTATTCTCCGCTTCTTTGGCTCGGAATCAATAGCAAATTTGTTAAAGTAAAGACAAAATCTTTGGAACCGAGTATGCTTTTTTTCAGTGTAGCTAGTACGGATTTTCTAACACTAAAGATTGTGAATGTGGTAATGCTTACCGATGGCCAGGAATCTTAACACTTCTTAACACCGTCTTATAATTGTAAGTTAGTCGATTTGTGGTATATATTAGGCAAAATAAGTATATACGGCCGTAAGTTCGGCCAGCACGAATTTTATGTACCCTCCACCATGGATTGCCTAGAAACTTCTACTAAAGACGGTCATCCACAATTACTTGGGTTGCGGCCGATGACAAGGCATCTTAAAACTTCTTAACATCATCTTCTAAATTGTAAGATAGTCCATGCGGGATATATAGTAGACAAAAGAAAGGTCGATTAAATACGTATATATTCAGTTCTTGACCGATATATATATATATATAGAAAAGAAATAATTACGAACCGATATGAACTTTGGTGCCGTAATTATAGAGCCAGAATTGAAATTTGGGGGTCGCTTTATATGGGGGCAATATACAATTTTGAACACGAGTCTACCAAAAATGGCATATTTTTTACTGTTAGGTATATTGGTAGAATTCTTGATGTTTTGGAAGATTTTGAAAAAATATTCCTCTCCAACTATGAAATGCTTCATAAAATTTCTATACAAATAATATTTTGACAAAATTTTCTACAGAAATAAAATTCTGACAAAATTGTCTATACACGGTTGAAAAAGACTGTTTTTCATATGTTTGGCTATAAACATTATATGCTTGGAACACAAATTTTTAAACACAATATTTTTGAGTGCAAGCATATAATGTTCATAAACTAGCATAACATGTTTGGGACATATATGTTAATATGTTAGAACATATTATGTTTGGGACATAAAATGTTTGTAAATATAATATGCTTGAATGCAAACATATATTAATTTAGAAATAGCCTATAAACATATATGTGTTTAGTAGCTTGGAGCGCTATTGAATTAAGTTGGTGGTTGTTGCTTGTTATTACAAAATTAACATTTTATTTTTCCTTGGGCAATTGATCAGCTACTTCTTTGATCCTTACAAACTGTGTGGTCCGCTGTTCGAATCCCCGTCCGGCAAAAGGTAAAATTAAAATAAAAAAAAATCATAAAATTGAATAATTTCTTCTACAATGTTTGTATTACAGAAAAAGGTGCTAAGAACTAAAAAATCTCGTGGAAGTGAGAAAGATGTCGGGGAATATACAATTGGGCAGAAACAAAATTTTGAGCATTCAAGTCGAAAACCTATGTTGTTAGCACCTATATTACCTGTTTATTTTCATAATTCATTATGATTGTAAATATAAAGGGTGATTCTTTTGAGGTTAGGATTTTCATGCATTAGTATTTGACAGATCACGTGGGATTTCAGACATGGTGTCAAAGAGAAAGATGCTCAGTATGCTTTGACATTTCATCATGAATAGACTTACTAACGAGCCACAACGTCGAATTTTCAGTGAATGGGCCCTAGAAAAGTTGGCAGAAAATCCGCTTTTTTATCGACAAATTTTGTTCAGCGATGAGGCTCATTTCTGGTTGAATGGCTACGTAAATAAGCAAAATTGCCGCATTTGGAGTGAAGAGCAACCAGAAGCCGTTCAAGAACTGCCCATGCATCCCGAAAAATGCACTGTTTGGTGTGGTTTGTACGCTGGTGGAATCATTGGACCGTATTTTTTCAAAGATGCTGTTGGACGCAACGTTACGGTGAATGGCGATCGCTATCGTTCGATGCTAACAAACTTTTTGTTGCCAAAAATGGAAGAACTGAACTTGGTTGACATGTGGTTTCAACAAGATGGCGCTACATGCCACACAGCTCGCGATTCTATGGCCATTTTGAGGGAAAACTTCGGAGAACAATTCATCTCAAGAAATGGACCGGTAAGTTGGCCACCAAGATCATGCGATTTGACGCCTTTAGACTATTTTTTGTGGGGCTACGTCAAGTCTAAAGTCTACAGAAATAAGCCAGCAACTATTCCAGCTTTGGAAGACAACATTTCCGAAGAAATTCGGGCTATTCCGGCCGAAATGCTCGAAAAAGTTGCCCAAAATTGGACTTTCCGAATGGACCACCTAAGACGCAGCCGCGGTCAACATTTAAATGAAATTATCTTCAAAAAGTAAATGTCATGGACCAATCTAACGTTTCAAATAAAGAACCGATGAGATTTTGCAAATTTTATGCGTTTTTTTAAAAAAAAAAGTTATCAAGCTCTTAACAAATCACCCTTTATATATAAATAAATAAATAAAATTTTGAGCACAATATTGTTTGGGAGAATTTTTTTTTAAGCATATAATATTTTTGGGTGCAAAATGCTTCCAAACATATTATATGGTCACATAATAACATATTGTTTTTTGGAAGACAACATTATTGAATTTGGATGCAAAAATACAAAATGTTTGGAACTTAGACTACCCAAACATATATTGTTTAGACCAATATGCTTTCAAACAGATTATATATTGGTAGAGATCAAACATATAAATGTTTGGGCAATACCCAAAAATGTATATGCTTGAAGCCAAATATGTTTGGGAGTATATGTTACAGAAGCGATTTTTTGTGAGGGTGTAGAAATAAAATTTTGACAAAATTTTCTATAGAAATAAATTTTTGACAAAATTTTGTATAGAAATTATATTTTGACAAAAATACCTAGAGACATAAAATGTTGACAAAATTTTCTATAGAAATAACATGGCAATAAAATTTTGGTAGATTACTTTTGGCTCGAATGGCAATAGTGATTTTTCTGTGATTGGGCATCGGTTTATTTGGGGGCTATATATAATATAGATCGATACGGACCAATTTTGACATGGTTGTTATCGGCCATACACTAGCGAAATGTAACAAATTTCAACCGGGTCGGATGAATTTTGCTCCTTCAAGAGGCTCCGCAAGCCAAATCTGAGGATCGGTTTATATGGGGTCCATACATAATTATGAACCAATATGGACCAATTTTTGCATGGTTGTTAGAAACCATATACTAACACCATGTACTAGGTTTCAACCGTATCGGATGAAATTTGCTTCTCTTAGAGGCTCCGCAAGCCAAATCTGGGGATCGGATTATATGGGGGCTATACGTAAAAGTGGTCTAATATGACCCATTTGCAATATCATCCGACCTACATCAATAACAACTACTTATGCCAAGTTTCAAGTCGATAGCTTGTTTCGTTCGGAAGTTAGTGTGATTTCAACAATGTGTGTGAAGATAAATTCGAATTTGAAATTTGTAGCAAAAACTTAGCCGAGACACAAACCAGCACCAACAATATTTTTCAAATTCTAATTTAGGATTTCAAATTCGAATTTGGATTTTTAGTATTTGGCTTATTATTAAAAAACTAAGCCGCGTGCGATATAGAGAGTAGGCTCATTGGAAAGGGCTTGAGCTCAGCTTTCATAATAACAAAAGTCTTCATTAGAAAAGTATTTGTGAAAAGCGAAAATTTGAAAACAAAATTTTCTACAAATTTTTACAACGGGCCCACTGTGCCAAAACTAAGCCGCGTGCGATATAGAGACTAGCCTCATTTGAAAGGGCTTGAGCTCAGCTTTCATAATCACAAAAGTCTTCATTAGAAAAGTATTTGTGAAAAGCGAAAATTTGAAAACAAAATTTTCAACAAAATTTTTACAACGGGCCCACTGTGCCAAAACTAAGACGCGTGCGATATAGAAACTAGGCTCATTGGAAAGGGCTTGAGCTCAGCTTTCATAGAGCTCAAGCCGATTGATATTATCATTTTCGTGATAGATAAAAATTTTATTAAAAATTGATTGGAGCAATTAATTTTGTTCCAAAATTTTGTTTTTCGCATTCAATCGCAGTGAACATAAAAGTTTATTGATAAATATCAGCTGTTCCCAAAGTGTGAGTCCTACGCAGAAAAAAATATCTTCAACACATTTCCTTTGAAAAAGTTGATAGAAGTTGAAAAATTTCCCAATTAATAGATTAATGGATGCAATTAACTTTTTAATCAAGATGGAAACATTAAATTAATTAATAATCTTAAAATTTTTAAGTAAAAACTAATTGATACAATTAACTTTTTAATGAAAAAAATAATTGAGTTTTGCAATCAACATCAATTAAATTTTTAATTTAGTCATTTAAAAAATTAATTCAAATTTGCTCTTGACATCAATTAATTTTTTTAATGTCATTTTCGTGATTTAAGATTTAGTCATTTAAAAAATTAATTCAAATTTGCTCTTGACATCAATTAATTTTTTTAATGTCATTTTCGTGATTTAAGAAATTTCAATTAAATAATTAAATGTATCAATTAATTTCGTGATTGAATCAGAAAAAAAAAACATTTTTGTATGTATACAAAAAAGAATATTGACAATATTGAGAAATTGTTTATCCTTTAAATAAAACTTTAAAATTTAATTACATATATATGGTGAAGACTATTGTGGGTCTGAAAGCTGAGCTCAAGCCCTTTTCAATGAGGCTAGTCTCTATACCGCACGCGGCTCAGTTTTGGCACAGTGGGCCCGTTGTAAAAATTTGTTGAACATATTGTTTTCAAATTTTCGCTTTTCACAAATACTTTTCTAATGAAGACTTTTGTGATTATGAAAGCAGAGCTCAAGCCCTTTCCAATGAGCCTAGTCTCTATACCGCACGCGGCTTAGTTTTGGCACAGTGGGCTCCGTTGTAAAAATTTGTTGAAAAAACATTTTCAAGTTTCCGCTTTTCACAAATACTTTTCTAATGAAGACGTTTGTGATTATGAAAGCTGAGCTCAAGCCCTTTCCAATGAGCTTAGTCTCTATATCGCACGCGGCTTAGTTTTGGCACAGTGGGCCGTTGTAAAAATTTGTTGAAAATGTTGTTTTCAAATTTTCGCTTTTCACAAATACTTTTCTAATGAAGACTTTTATGAAAACAGAGCTCAAGCCCTTTCCAATGAGCCTACTCTCTATATCGCACGCGGCTTAGTTTTTAAATAATAAGCCAAATACTAAAAATCCAAATTCGAATTTGAAATTCTAAATTAGAATTTGAAAAATATTGTTGGTGCTGGTTTGTGTCTCGGCTAAGTTTTTGCTGCAAATTTCAAATTCGAATTTATCTTCACACACATATTTCAACAGACGTACGGACGGACGGACATGCTTAGATCGACTCAGAATTTCACCACGACCCAGAATATATATACATTATGGGGTCTTAGAGCAATATTTCGATGTGTTACAAACGGAATGACAAAGTTAAAATACCCCCATCATATGGTGGAGGGTACAAAAATTAGCATTAAAAATTTAAATACTAAAAAAAGGGATTATGTATTTAATACCTTTTCATATTCTTAATTGTTATCAGAAATACTGAAGACGATCTATAGGGTAACTGATTTGTAATGCCACAAAGTAAAATGCTACATTTCTTGTCAGTTTTTAATTTTATTGTTCCAAAGCAACCAATTTCAAAACTAACATCAAATTGTGCAATCAGTTTAGATTTGTTCAAATTGGCTACCTTTGGCTCGAATTATGGTCTCCAAATGGCCGACAAAGCCATGTCACGCTGCACGAAAGTGCCTTTGTGGTTTGGCTCATTCCTCGGGAAGAGCCGTCGACACTTTGGTATTTTTTTAGTGCCAACCTTACTCTCTAAAATGCCACAGCCGTAAACGTCCAACGGATTGAGATCACGATTGTCACTCGTGCCAATAATAATCTACCAAAATTTTAAGGAAAATTTACCCAAAATCTACCAAATTCAAAAACTGAAGTTTTTTTATCAAATTTTTTGTCAAAATTTTATTTCTATAGAAAATTCATATTAAAATGTTGTCAAAATATTATTTCTATAGAAAATTTTGTCAACATTTTATTTCTACAGAAAATTTTGTCAAAATTTTATTTCTATAGAAAATTTTGTCAAAATTTTATTTCTATAGAAAATTTTGTCAAAATTTTATTTCTATAGAAAAATTTGTCAACATTTTATTTCTATAGATACTTTTGTCAAAATTTTATTTCCATAGATAATTTTGTCAAAATTTTATTTCTATAGAAAATTTTGTTAAAATTTTATTTCTATAGATTTCTATAGATTTTGTCAAACTTTTATTTCTATAGATACTTCTGTCAAAATTTTATTTCTATAGAAAATTTTGTCAAAATTTTATTTCTATTGATATTTTGTCAAAATTTCATTTCTATGGAAAATTTTGTCAAACTTTTATTTCTCTAGATATTTTTGTCAAAATTTTATTTCCATATATAATTTTGTCAAAATTTTATTTCTATAGAAAATTTTGTCAAAATTTTATTTTTATAGAAAATGTTGTCCAAATTTTATTTCTATTGAAAATTTTGTCGAAATTTTATTTCTATAGACAATTTTTTCAAAATTTTATATCGATAGAAAATTTTGTCAAATTTTATTTTTATAGCAAATTTTGTCAAAATTTTATTTATATAGAAAATTGTGCAAAATTTTATTTCTATTGATAATTTTGTCAAAATTTTATTTCTATAGAAAATTTTGTCAAGATTTAATTTCTATAGAAAATTTTCTCAAGATGTAATTTCTATAGAAAATTTTGTCAAAATTTTATTTCTATAGACAATTTTGTCCACATTTTATTTCTATATAAAATTTTGTCAAAATTTTATTTCTATATAAAATTTTCTTAAAATGTTATTCTATAGAAAATTTTGTCAAAAATTTATTTCTATAGAAAATTTTGTCAAAATTTTATTTCTATAGAAAATTTTGTCCACATTTTATTTCTATATAAAATTTTGTCCAAATTTTATTTCTATGGAAAATTTATTCAAAATTTTATTTCTATAGAAAATTTTGTCAAAATTTTATTTTTATAGGAAATTTTCTCAAAATGTTATTTCTATAGAAAATTTTCTTAAAATTTTATTTCTATAGAAAATTTTCTCCAAATTTTATATCTAAAAAAAATGCTCAAAATCTATAAAATATGAAAGGCAAAAGTATTAGGCAACACTTTATAGTAGTATGTCTAACATATTTTACAAAATATTATTAAATGTCTGAATGTGTTATAAATTGCAAACAAATAAAAAATATATACGTTTAACTCTGATAACAATTCATAATGCCACTGTTAACTCGGAAAACCTCGAAAATTTCTTTAGAATTTCATCTCTACTCTCATTACTATACTATTTTTAAAGAAGCCCATTTTTTTTTTAAACAAAAGAACCTACTCAACATTGAATGTGTTGACTTAGTTTCGTAGCTAAATGATTCAGACAATCTCGAAACAAATAAAAAAATTATTACAATAGAATCGAGCATTCTATACCAATGATCAAGTGATAACGAGAAACTCATCTTCTCTACCCTCTGTCAATTTAAAATGTAATTGCTTACCAGACACTGTTCTCCAAATTGATTTTAAAAGATTCAAGGAGAGTCTCTAATAGACGAGTGGAAATCACAGCAATTTTTAATTCACACACCGTTGTCTATATGAGACTAAAAACAGAAAAAAGCGAAATCACAGTTGAACGATTTAATTGTTTGATTAATCATTGACATCATGACATCAAGACAATAAAAAAATAATAACATTTTGATATTGCAAAATAAAAAATATATGATCGGATAGACTTCTTAAAGTTAGTTTATATGAGTACATTGACAAATTAACTGTTCTAGTTACAGAATCGGAATATGCAGGGACCTTCCAATAAGAATGGCTTCAAAATGAGGTTCTTCACTTCATTTCCTATCACACAATGGCTCCGTATCTCTATCCAATGCACTTTCGCGCCTGGGGCATTTTGAAGAGTAAGAATGACTCTAAAAAATATCAAAGTGTCGATCATCTTAAGAAGGCGCCCCTCCTGGAATAGGCCAAAATATCGCAAAGACACTTTAGTGCAGCGCGTGATGGCTTTGACGGCCATAATTCGTGCCAAAGGTAGCTAATTCTAAGAAATCTAAATGTTTTGTAGATTTGAGAGATTTTTTGTATTTGAATAATTAAATTAAAAATAAGTATATACAGCAGTAAGTTCGGCCGATCCGAATCTTAAATACCCACCACAATGAATTATAGTTTCCTTTGAAAATTTCAGAAATTCTCCCAAGCAGATGAATTCAACCAGTACGCTTCCCGAAGATAAATTTACAGATTTTACCTATGAAGACTATATCAGATTCTGGATTTATAAGAACCATTTTTGTTTGAGTTTTAGAGGAATCATTAACATCTCTTGTAAGTGTGCAAGAAAATGATGAAATAACACCTTGATTTGAAATTTAAAATCTGTAGATTTTCACCGCCTTAATTTAAATGATTACGAGAAGTAAAATCTGGAAGTATCAAGCACTTTTCATGATCAGTGCACCTTCTATACCCTCAAGAAGTTAAATCGGTCTATATAGAGGCCTTACCAAATGGAGCGATAAAAAACTAAATATTTATAATTTCAGTCAAATCGAATAAAAATGACGGGTTTTAGAAACCCAAGGAGTTAAATCGGGAGATCGGTCTTATGGGGGCTATACTAAAACATGGACCGATAAATCATTTCTTGCACACCTATTTATAGTCCTAAAAAACCTCCGGATTTCAAATTTCGTACAAATTGGATAAAAACCGTAGCCTATAAACCCAAGAAATAAAATCGGGAGATCGGATACTCACCATGTTTGGCACACCTCTTTATGGTCCTAACAAGTAAAGGGTGATTCTTTTGAGGTTAGGATTTTCATGCATTAGTATTTGACAGATCACGTGGGATTTCAGACATGGTGTCAAAGAGAAAGATGCTCAGTATGCTTTGACATTTCATCATGAATAGACGAACGATCTGCCACAACGTCGAATTTTCAGTGAATGGGCCCTAGAAAAGTTGGCAGAAAATCCGCTTTTTTATCGACAAATTTTGTTCAGCGATGAGGCTCATTTCTGGTTGAATGGCTACGTAAATAAGCAAAATTGCCGCATTTGGAGTGAAGAGCAACCAGAAGCCGTTCAAGAACTGCCCATGCATCCCGAAAAATGCACTGTTTGGTGTGGTTTGTACGCTGGTGGAATCATTGGACCGTATTTTTTCAAAGATGCTGTTGGACGCAACGTTACGGTGAATGGCGATCGCTATCGTTCGATGCTAACAAACTTTTTGTTGCCAAAAATGGAAGAACTGAACTTGGTTGACATGTGGTTTCAACAAGATGGCGCTACATGCCACACAGCTCGCGATTCTATGGCCATTTTGAGGGAAAACTTCGGAGAACAATTCATCTCAAGAAATGGACCGGTAAGTTGGCCACCAAGATCATGCGATTTGACGCCTTTAGACTATTTTTTGTGGGGCTACGTCAAGTCTAAAGTCTACAGAAATAAGCCAGCAACTATTCCAGCTTTGGAAGACAACATTTCCGAAGAAATTCGGGCTATTCCGGCCGAAACGCTCGAAAAAGTTGCCCAAAATTGGACTTTCCGAATGGACCACCTAAGACGCAGCCGCGGTCAACATTTAAATGAAATTATCTTCAAAAAGTAAATGTCATGGACCAATCTAACGTTTCAAATAAAGAACCGATGAGATTTTGCAAATTTTATGCGTTTTTTTTAAAAAAAAAGTTATCAAGCTCTTAACAAATCACCCTTTATATACGGCCGTAAGTTCGGCCAGGCTGAATCTTATGTACCCTCCACCATGGATTGCGTAGAAACTTCTACAAAAGACGTTCATCCACAATTTAATTACTTGGATTTCGGTCGAAGGCAAGACATCTTAAAACTTCTTAACATCATCTTCTAAATTGTAAGTTAGTCCGGGATATATAGCAGACAAAAGAAAGGTCGATTAAATACGTATATATTCACCTCTTGACCGGCATATATAGGAAAGAAATAATTAGGAACCGATATGAACTTCTGTGCGGTAATTATAGAGCAAGAATTGAAATATGGGGGTCGCTTTATATGGAGGCTATATACAATTATGAACACGAATCTACCAAAAATGGCAGATTTTTTGCTGTGTGGTAGATTGAAAGAATTCCTGATGTTGTGGAAGATTTTGCAAAATATTCCTCTCCAACTATGAAATGCTTCCTAAATTTTCTATAGAAATAACATTTTGACAAATTTTTCTAGAGAAATAAAATTCTAACAAAATTTTCCAAAGAAATACATTTTTTACAAAATTTTGTATAGAAATTATATTTTGAAAAAAATTCCTAAAGACATAAAATGTTGACAAAATTTTCTATAGAAATAAAATTTTGACAACATTTTCTATAGAAATATAAAATTTTGACAAAATTTTCTATGGCAATAAAATTATGGTAGATTATTTTTGGCTCGAGTGGCAATCGTGATTTTTCTGTGATTGGGGATCGGTTTATTTGGGGGCTATATATAATATAGATCGATACGGACCAATTTTGACATGGTTGTTATCGGCCATACACTAGCGAAATGTCCCAAATTTCAACCGGATAGCTCCTTCAAGAGGCTCCGGAGGTCACATCTGCGGATTGGTTTATATGGGAGCTATATATAATTATGAACCGATATGGACCAATTTTTGCATGGTTGGGAGAGACCATATACTAACACCATGTACCAAATTTCAGCCGGATCGGATGAAATTTGCTTCTCTTAGAGGCTCCGCAAGCCAAATCTGGGGATCGGTTTATATGGGGGCTATATATAATTATAAACCGATGTGGACCAATTTTTGCATGGTTGTTAGAGACCATATACCAACAGCATGTATCAAATTTCAGCCGGATCGGATGAAATGTGCTTCTCTTAGAGGCTCCGCAAGCCAAATCTGGGGATCGATTTATATGGGGGCTATATATAACTATGGATCGATGTAGACCAATTTATGCATGGTTGTTAGAGACTCCATACCAGCACCAAGTTCCAAATTTCAGCCGGATCGGATGAAATTTGCTTCTCTTAGAGGCTCCGCAAGCCAAATCTGGGGATCGGTTTATATAGGGGCTTTATATAATTATGGACCGATGTGGACAAATTTTTCCATGGTTGGGAGAGACCATATACTAACACGATGTACCAAATTTCAGCCGTATCGGATGAAATTTGCTTCTCTTAGAGGCTCCGCAAGCCAAATCTGGGGATCGGTATATATGGGGGATATATATAATTATAAACCGATGTGGACCAATTTTTGCATGGTTGTTAGATACCATATACCAACAGCATGTACCAAATTTTGGCCGGATCGGATGAATTGTGCTTCTCTTAGAGGCTCCGCAAGCCAAATCTGGGGATCGATTTATATGGGGGCTATATATAACTATGGACCGATGTAGACCAATTTATGCATGGTTGTTAGAGACTACATACCAGCACCAAGTTCCAAATTTCAGCCGGATCGGATGAAATTTGCTTCTCTTAGAGGCTCCGCAAGCCAAATCTGGGGATCGGTTTATATGGGGGCTATATATAATTATGGACCGATGTGGACCAATTTTTCCATGGTTTGGAGAGACCATATACTAACACGATGTACCAAATTTGAGCCGTATCGGATGAAATTTGCTTCTCTTAGAGGCTCCGCAAGCCAAATCTGGGGATCGGTATATATGGGGGCTATATATAATTATAAACCGATGTGGACCAATTTTTGCATGGTTGTTAGAGACCATATACCAACAGCATGTACCAAATTTCGGCCGGATCGGATGAAATGTGCTTCTCTTAGAGGCTCCGCAAGCCAAATCTGGGGATCGATTTATATGGGGGCTATATATAACTATGGACCGATGTAGACCAATTTATGCATGGTTGTTAGAGACTACATACCAGCACCAAGTTCCAAATTTCAGCCGGATCGGATGAAATTTGCTTCTCTTAGAGGCTCCGCAAGCCAAATCTGGGGATCGGTTTATATGGAGGCTATATATAATTATGGACCGATGTGGACCAATTTTTGCATGTTTGTTAAATACCATATACCAACACCATGTACCAAATTTCAGCCGGATCGGATGAAATTTGCTTCTTTTATAGGCTCCGCAAGCCAAATCTGGGGATCGATTTATATGGGGGCTATATATAATTATGGACCGATGTGGACCAATTTTTACATGGTTTTTAGAGACCATGTACCAACACCATGTACCAAATTGCAGCCGGATCGGATGAAATTTGCTTCTCTTAGAGGCTCCGCAAGCCAAATCTGGGGATCGGTTTATATGGGGGCTATATATAATTATGGACCGATGTGGACCAATTTTTGCAAGGTTGTTAGAGGCCATATACCAACACCGTGTACCAAATTTCAGCCGGATCGGTTGAAATTTGCTTCTCTTAGAGGCTCCGCAAGCCAAATCTGGGGGTCCGTTTATATGGGGGCTATACGTAAAAGTGAACCGATATGGCCCATTTGCAATACCATCCGACCTACATCAATAACAACTACTTGTGTCAAGTTTCAAGTCGATAGCTAGTTTCGTTCGGAAGTTAACGTGATTTCAACTGACGGACGGACGGACATGCTTAGATCGACTCAGAATTTCACCACAACCCAGAATATATATATACTTTATGGGGTCTTAGAGCAATATTTCGATATGTTACAAACGGAATGACAATATACCCCCCCCCATCCTATGGGGGGGTATATAAAAACTACGGTTTCTTGAAGCCCAAGAAGTAAAATCGGGAGAACGCTTTATATGAGGATTATGTAAAAACCTGGATCGATATAACCCATCTTCGAACTTGACCTGCCTGCAGAAAACAGACGGGTTTGTGGAAAATTTCAGCACGAATACTTCATTATTGAAGACTGTAGCGTCATTACAACAGACAGACGGACATGGCTATATCGTCTTAGAATTTCTCCCTGATCAAGAATATATATATATTTAAATATTGTCGGAAATCGATATTTCGATATGTTACAAACGGAATGACAAACTTATTATACCCCCGTCACCATTCTGCGATGTCCGTCCTTGCGCCAAAGAAGATCCTGTATTCAATTTCATCCAAATTGGTTAATAATAGCGAACGGAATATTGCGAAGAACAAATGAATGGTCTATTTTTCTGGTAAGCACATTCCCTTGCAGATCAACCGCTAAGTGGGTTTGACTCTATGGATTAAATATGATAATGTTGGAATTTATTGTGAAGATGTTCGAGCCTCCCGATCACCATATTTTAGATCAAAAATTTTGAATTTGTTTTTTTTTTACATTTTTTTACAATTTTAACATTACTACAAAAACTCTACTCTACTCTCATTTGAAACTTAAATCGTCTAAAGCCCTGGAGCGAAACGGAATGATAGTAAAGAAATATAGGAAATATAGTATTAAGCTAAAGCTTATGTAATTTCGCAAAAGTGCATTTATGATTTATTGGGCGATACAAATGTGGGAGCTATATCTAAATCTGTTGTGAATTTTCACATTCTCGTCAATTTTTTTCTATTGGAGTGGTGTATCTGAAAAATATAAATATTTCTGATGTTTATCTTTTTCTTGACATTTGCAAATTTTAAAGCTAGATTGAATACATTAATTTCCAAAAAATAATGTAATTTTTCTTTATAACAAATCAATCTACATAAGCGTACTTTAGCCTTTATAAATACCAGTAAATCTATCTATAAAAATTTATTATAATCTCACGAATGACTAACATCGACGCAACAAAAAAATCTGACACTATCTTATATAATTTGAAGCCAATGGTTACTAACTGATAAACATAAAGTTAATTGTGGTAATTTTGTCAATTCATAGAAAAAGAATATGGCACAGCGCTATCAATATAGCTAATAAATTAAAAATATATACACAAGGTTTATGGGAAATTTTTCGTTGATTAAATTCTAAATGCAATGTTTTTGCAAATATATAAAAGTTAGTAAGTATCTTAACAAAGTATCTTTGAGATAAGAAAAACACTTGCAATTACTTCAAACTAAAATGTTGTGTTCAAAGGCGTAAAACATAACTATTTCAACACAAATGAAAAACTTCATTACTTTCGTTTCGTCTTTTCGCCCTAAATAATTTCGTTAAATATCAAAAAAAATTGAATGTAATTGCATGACATCTCAACAAACTCAGTAAATCGTTTGCTAACGGCAATATACTGGAGTGCTTAGCACTGTTTGTCCATATGGAGTCGATATAAGATAAAAAATCAAATACCTATATAAATCACTTTAGTTCTTGATGAGTTTATATAGAGGAGTCTATATATAATTATAAACCGAAATGTATAAAGTTTCGTTTGGTAATTTTAGGGCATACGCTGACATCGTACACCAAATTTTAACCAGATCCTCCATGGGACTCAAGAAGTCGAGTGGCTGCCCCGGTTTATATGGGGGCTACATATTAAAATGTACCAATACACAGAAAAAATATCACCAAAATATTTCCAATTTAAAAGTTGATTGAAGTTGAAAAAATTTTCAATTAATTGATACAGTTAACTTTTTTAATCAGGATAGAAACATAATTGATTGAAAATTTTTAAATTTTTATTAAAAAAATTAATTGATACAATTAACTTTTTTATCAAACTCGAAAGACTAACCCCCATTTTCATACGTTACTTAACGAACTTTTAAACCGTACTATGGCCATATCTGTCATATTGCCTATATATTCCATGTGCCAGTTAGGAACTTAACTGCTGAACATTTTTCAGTATAAGTTAACCGGAGAGAAGATACACATGAAAATGACCGTAAGTCAGTTAAGAAAAGTGATGGAAATTTGTTAAATTTTTAATTACAAATTTATTTCAAACAATCAATTTTCAACTTTCAGTTAAGAAAGTAATTGAAAATAGTTACGTTTTTAATTAAAAAACAAGTAAGGGAAGTCTAAAGTCGGGCGGGGCCGACTATATTATACCCTGCACCACTATTTAGATCTAAATTTTCGATACCATATCACATCCGTCAAATGTGTTGGGGGCTATATATAAAGGTTTGTCTCAAATACATACATTTAAATATCACTCGATCTGGACAGAATTTGATAGACTTCTACAAAATCTATAGACTCAAAATTTAAGTCGGCTTATGCACTAGGGTGGAACACAATGTTAGTAAACACATATGGGAAACATTTAAATCTGAAGCAATTTTAAGGAAATTTCGCAAAAGTTTATTTATGATTTATCGCTCGATAGATATGTAACATATTAGAAGTTTAGGAAAATTAGGGTAATTTTTACAACTTTTCGACTAAGCAGTGGCGATTTTACAAGGAAAAGGTTGGTTTTTTTTTTTGACAATTTTTGTCGAAATCAGAAAAACATATATATGGGAGCTATATCTACATCTGAACCGATTTCAACCAAATTTGGCACGCATAGCTACTATGACAATTCTACTCCCTGTGCAAAATTTCAACTAAATCGGAGTAAAAAATTGGCCTCTGTGGCCATATGAGTGTAAATCGGGCGAACGATATATATGGGAGCTATATCTAAATCTGAACCGATTTCAATAAAATTTGGCACACTTGACTACACAACTAATTGTACTCCTAGTGCAAAATTTCAACCAAATTGGGGTAAAACTCTGGCTTCTGGGACCGTATTAGTCCATATCGGGCGAAAGATATATATGGGAGCTATATTTAAATCTGAACCGATTTCAAAAAAATTTGGCACACTTGACTAGAGTATTAATTGTTCTTCTTGTGCAAAATTTTAAGCAAATTAGGGTAAAACTCTGGCTTCTGGGACCATATATGTCCATATCGGGCGAAATATATATATGGGAGCTATATCTAAATCTGAACCGATTTCTTCCAAAATCAATAGCCGAAAAACATACTTGTGTCAAATTTGAAGTCGATTGGACTAAAACTGCGACCTAGACTTTGATTACAAAAATGTGTTCACGGACAGACGGACATGGCTATATTGACTCAGGAGCCCACCCTGAGAATTTTTGACAAAGACACCATGTGTCTATCTCGTCTCCTTCTGGGTGTTGCAAACATATGCACTAACTTTTAATACCCTGTTCCACAGTGTGGCGCAGGGTATATATATATTAGAATTTTGCACTCAACATCAATTAAATTTTTATTTGAATCAATTAAAAAATTTATTAAAAAATTAAATTAATTTCTAAATGAAATCAATTAATTTTTTAATCAAGTATTTTTTATCCCCAATTAAAACTGTGTTAAAAAAATTAATTGTATCAAATAATTTCGTAATTGAATCACAAAAAAATAGTGTGTATGGACCAATTTTTTGGAGGCTATTCGAGAGCCTATATGGCACTTTCAGAAGGGTCCAGCACTGAAATGTGGCGATCGGTTTAGTTATATGACGAAAAAAATAGAGACGATGTAAACATTTATAACAAAAAAATATTTTTTTAGAGAAATATTTAATAAAAAAATTGCCGCTGGTGAGATTTGAACCAGCGTTCTTCATTTTTTATTTATAATAATAAAGAACATCTCAGGAAGTAGTTAGAATGTCATGACGTGATGGCATATTAGGTTCATATCACAAACATTTGTATAGCGTGTTCAATGGCGTTTTTGGCTGAGTTTGCTAAGGCGTTCTGTTATGGTGCCAACACCCCCAGGTTGAACATCCGGTGGAAGCGAAGAAGTTTTTCAATTTGTAAAAAATAGATAAGAAAATAAAAGTGTAACAAAAAATACTGTTAAAAATAAAAAATTGAAATGGGAAAAAAATTTTGTTTTATAGTTTTTTTTTTTTTTTTTTTAATTTCTTCATCCAAATGAAGTTCCAAGGCACAACTTCTAAATGCAAAATATCCAAAAATGGAGTACTTCTAAGACAAACCCATGTAAAATTCATTGAGGATGATCCAAGTTTTCACTACTTCCGGATCACAAATTGGCGATCCAAACTCCTTTTTTGGAAGCTCTTTTTTTGCTGGGCAATTATTTCAACGTTTTTCATAGGATGGGGGGGTATATTAACTTTTGTCATTCCGTTTGTAACACATCGAAATATTGCTCTAAGACCCCATAAAGTGTATATATTCTGGGTCATGGTGAAATTCTGAGTCGATTTAAGCATGTCCGGCCGTCTGTTGAAATCACGCTAAGTTCCGAACGAAACAAGCTATCGACTTGCAACTTGGCACAAGTAGTTGTTATTGATGCAGGTCGGATGGTATTGCAAATGGGCCATATCGGTCCACTTTTACGTATAGCCCCCATATAAACGGACCCACAGATTTGGCTTGCGGAGCTTCTAAGAGAAGCATATTTCATCCGATCTGGCTGAAATTTGGTACATGGTGTTAGTATATAGTCTCTAACAAGCATGCAAAAATTGGTTCATGTGGGTTCATAATTAGATATAGCCCCCATATAAACCGATCCCCAGATTTGAACTCTGTAGCCTCTTGGAGGAAAATTCATCCGATCCGGTTGAAATTTGGTACATGGTGTTGGTATATGGTCTCTAACAACCATGCAAAAATTGGTCCACATCGGTCCATAATTATATATAGCGCCCATATAAACCGATCCCCAGATTTGTCTTTCGGAGCCTCTTGGAGGAGCAAAATTCATCCGATCCGGTTGAAATTGGGAACGTGATGTTAGTATGTGGTCTCTAACAAACACGCACGAAGTGGTCCATATCGGTCCAAAATTATATATAGACCCCATATAAATCGATCCCCAGATTTGACCTCCGGAACCTCTTGGAAGATCCAAATTCATCCGATTCGGTTGAAATTTGGTACGAGGTGTTAGTATATGGTCTCTAACAACCATGCAAAAATTGGTCCATATCGGTCCATAATTATATATGGCCCCCATATAAACCGTTTCCCAGATTTGATCTCCGGAGCCTCTTGGAGGAGCAAAATTCATCCGATCCGGTTGAAATTTGGAACGTGGTGTTAGTATATGGCCGCTAATAACCATGCCAAAATTGGTCCATGTCGGTCTATAGTTATATATAGCCGATCCCCAATCACACAAAAATTGATCCATATCCATTCATAATCATGGTTGCCACTCGAGCCAAAAATGATCTATCAAAATTTTATTTCTATAGAAAAATTTTGTCCAAATTTTATTTCAATAGAAAATTTTGTCAAAATTTTACTACTTAGAAAATTTTGTCCAAATTTTACTTCTATAGAAAATGTTGTCAAGATTTTATTTTGTCAAAATTTTATTTCTATAGAAACTTTTGTCAAAATTTTATTTCTACACCCAAAAAAAAGTGACCCCACCTTGGAAGAATATGTAGGTTTTTTTTAGAAAATTGTAACTAAAATAGTTTTCTAATTGTAACATGTTACAAATAAGTTAATACTTTTTGTCAAATTGAAGAAAAATTATTATAAATAATTAATTTTTTTCTGTAATTTAAGAAAATTTCATATGTTGAAAGAAAAAAATTGGATTTAAAAATTGTTAAAATGTCTTTAGCGCTGTACGAAGTTCAAGACAGTTACAATTTTAGTAAAATTTATTCATTTGAGAGACTTATGAACTCAATTTTAGCAAACTTCTGCCATTTTAGGAAAATATGAACTATTTAATTTTTTAGTAAAATTGTGCACTATATTTGTATAAAACTTTTTTTCTTATTTTTAGTTCACGTCATTAAAGTTAGCAAAAAATTATTCAAATAAGGAACATTTACTCATATTGTGCAAAAAATCAACTAATCTTCATGAACTAAAATAAAGTTTAGTTGTCATTAGAGCTCCTTTTTTCTGGGTGTGGTGGAGGGTACATAAGCTTCGGCCTGGCCGAACTTACGGCCGTTTATACTTGTTTTTTATACCCTCCACCACTACTGTGGTACAGGGTATAATAAGTTTGTGCATTTGTATGTAACGCCAAGAAGGAAAAGTCTGTCGTTTAGTATACCGATCGTCTTAGAATTAAATTCTGAGTCGAATTAGCGATGTCCGTCTGTCTGTCTGGCTGTCTGTCTGTCCGTCTGTCTGTCCGTCTGTCAGTCTGTTCATGTATTTTTGTGCGCAAAGTATAGGTCGCAGTTTAAGTCCGATCGTCCTCAAATTTGGCATAGGGTCGTTTTTTGGGACAAAGACAATCGCTATTGATTTTAGAAAAAATCGGTTCAGATTTAGACATAGCTGCCATATATATTTATCCCCGATCTGGTCATAATTGGCGTGTTTATCAACCGATGTTCTTCAAATTCAGTACATCCAAATATTTTATGAGTCTCGAAAAACTTGCAAAATATCAGCCAAATCGGTTCAGATTTAGATATAGCTCCCATATATATATTTCGTCCGATTTAGACTCATATGACCACAGAGACCAAAGGTTACTACCGATTTACTTGAAATTTTGCATAAAGAGTAGAATTAACATTCTACCAATGCTTGGTAAATTTGATTGAAATCGGTTCTGATTTAGATGTAGCTCCCATATATATCTTTCGTCCGATTTGAACTTATATGGTCTCACAAGCCAGAGTTTTGCCGTGATTTGGTTCAAATTTTGCACAAGGAGTATGTTTAACAGTATCGGTAAGTGTGCCAAATTTGGTTGAAATCGGTTCAGATTTAGATATAGCTACCATATATATCTTTCGCCCGATTACTAAAGGAAAAAATTTTCATCAATATAGTTTATCCATTTTATTTCCATTAAGGTAAATTTTTGTGAAAAATAATAAAATTTACTCGTTTCAGTAAAAAAATCCTAAACTGTAAGCAGTTAGGAATAGTTCATTAACTAGAATAAGGCATGGAATTTTACTCATACTATTTTCTTCTCTGGGTATAAGAATTTACTACTGAAAAAGAAAATGTTATTCACCGATAACAAAACATTCGTAAAAATAAAGATAAACCGAACTAAAACCAAGTTTCCTCAAAATTAGTAAAATTTCTTATAAAACGATAATTGCGACTTCCTTTATAATAGAAAGTTTTTCATACATACGAACAACACTTGGCATAGAAAAATATTTTAGTTCATTCGTACTAAGAAGTATGCAATCCTTTCAAAACTTAAGGAAACACACTTGTTAGAATATAGGAAATTTTCCTAAATTTCTATTGTCTACCTGTAATCGATACCTGTCATCGTAATCGATGTGTTTGCGCGTGGGTGTAATCGATATATTTGCGCGTCGGTTTTTTAGTTGGAATCGCATTGTTTCGGAGAGATTGTTAAAAAATAATATGGTAAAATAATATTATAAATAACAAATAAAATATATAAAATATTTGTTATTTTAAATTAGTGAGAAAAATTTTCGTTTTTTTAAATAAATCTATCAATGTTCGTGATAGTGTATAAAGAAAGAAAACACCAGCAGAATAACAACCCTTTCATTTGTCTTCATTTTGGAATCTTCAATTATCAGGTAATATTCAGTGACGCTAACCTTTTGCAACAAAAATGTTTTATGATTTTTTATATTTGTAGGTATTGAAATTGTAAAAGGAGGACAAAATCGTTAGGCAGCAACTTATTAAAAGTGAAAAGTACAAGAAGAAGAAAAAGTGCGTTTTACAGTTGATAATATCACACGGAAATTGGAAATAGTGGAATAATAAGCAAACATTTCAAAGAGATTCGATGCTGTTGATTCTTAATAAATATATTCAATATATTAATAAAACATGTCTTTTATTGAAGATAAAATTGCTTATAGAAATAAATAAAATTGTATTTAAAAACGAAGGTAAGCAGTTCTAATTATGAAGTAAAAGTTTTACCACAAATGTGTAAGATTTGTCGAAATGAATGAAAAAATTGCAATAAAATCATTCCATATATGAATTCAAATTAGTTAAATTTTTTCATTCTGTAGTATAGTGGTATATAAATATAGGAAAATGTTAACTAATATATGGAATGCATTATTCCTAATTTCTACGAAAATCACATCGTTCAAACAAATAAAAATGTCTTTGGCGCTATACGAAGTTCAACTTTCTTCACAATGAGTTCATTTTAACTTAAAGAAGGGGTCACTTTTTTCTGGGTGTACTCAAATTACCACGGGGGCCAAAGGTAAACTCCCATTTACGTGAAATTTTGCAGAGATAACAGAATTATTATTCTAACTATACATGTCAAATTTAGTCCAAATCGGTTCAGATTATATATAGCTCCCGTTATATGTACACCAGAGTTGGGAAAATAGGGTAGACTATTTCATATTTTAGACCCATTTTCAATGGGATTTTCCTCCAATTGACTGCATAGTTTCCACGGAGAATATATTTAATATGATATTTAAGTGTGTCAAGTTTGATCTAATTTGGTTCAGAATTAGATAAAGCCTCCATATATTCGTTTTTCCGGTTTATACAAATATGGCCAAAATTCCCACACTTTACACAAAATTCTGTGATAATTTCCCCATATCTTAGTCATATCCTACACACTGTAATGCCAGACTTTCCACAGAACGGTTGAGTTTTAAATAAGGCTTCAAGTCGCCCGACTTGACCAAATATTTAATATATCACAACCCACACTTGACCACATATCTTGGCAAGATCTAACCAATATCCCTGTAAAATCGTCACTGCTGAGTAGCAAAAATTTTAAAAGTTACTGAAATTGTCCTATATCTCGAATACATCATTATCGCCTGATAAATCGCAAATGCTCTTTTGTACAATTGCCTCAAAATTTCTCTCGCTTCATATTTCCCATATTTTTTTATTAACATTGTGTTTCATTCTAGGGCGTTAGCCGATTTCAATTTTAATTCTAGAGATTTTGTAGAAGTACAAAAAATTGTCTCCATTATAAGTATATGTATCTGGAAATGCAAACCTTTATATAGCTCCCAGCAAATTTGAAGTAGTTGAGATGGTAACACAAATGTTGGTCTACATGGTGGTGAAGGGTATAATATAGTCGACCCCGCCCGACTTTAGACTTTACTTACTTGCTTTTTTCTTTCTTTCCGCTAAGAACTTTTTCGTATGCAACTGGCTTATGCATCTATGATTTGCTTTAATTTTATATTAAGAAATAAAGTTTTATTAAATTTTGTATTTTTCATCATGGTGCAGTAGACTATGGATTAGATCGTGTCAAGTACAAAGAAGAATGCAGGGAAATAACGTGTTTTTTACCTGTCACTAAATTAATCCTATTTGTTTCCGCAATAATTGGAACCATCAATTTGGATTGAATATAGAAAAATCTTACCAACTAAATATATAGTATGAAATTGTATTTACCTGTAAAGAAATAAAAAGATAAGCAAAATAAGTAAGTAGATATCTACAAAGTTTTTTTTTTTTAATTTTCTAATCGACATAGCTAAATAAATAAAGAAGTACTAGTAAGCGTCATACAGCTAACAAAAATTTTATATAAGATATAAAGTAAGTAACAGATGCCATATACGAAAAAAAAAACAAATATAAGAATGTTAGTAAATACACCAAATGTTTTATTAAGAACAAGAAACAAACATTTTGATGTTTTTCTGAGTGTCTTATATCCGTTAGCTACTGCATTCGGTCAATTTGATCGATCAGAGCTCGAATCGTTGAGCCCTTAATGCCATGTTACATCTATTGCTTTTAGATATACATCAAACTGACCCAGACGATTTAGTTTAAAATTGTATTTCCTCTTATTAAAGAAAATTTCACTTTAATACAATTGAATTATCCTGAGTTTATCACATTGGTAGTGATTTGAAAAGGTGTCATTAAGAGCTTCAAGTATTTGTTTTGTATATCTTCTCACAGGTGTAACTTTCGTTAAAAATGCCTTTAATCAGGCCGGAAGTCAAAGACAATAAAATTAAACTGCTGTGTGTTCAAGCACACTTTTTCCCTCGTCTCTTATTATGTTACAATATAAACATTGTTCATTAGGTCCAAAGAAACCTTAATAATGCAAATGTTTGATTCTGCTGTTTTGTTCTATAGCAGTGAATGTATTTTAAAGAACGCTAAAAGGGTTATAATTTAAAATGAGCACTAAACAAACTATTCCCAAGTAAAGGCCGGTACTATGTTCATTCTTGCGAAAAAAATTTATACACTGTTAGAAAAATATGTTTTTCATATGTTCCGATATAAACAAAATGTGTTTCGGGCACAATTTTGGACACAATATATTTAAGTGCAAACATGTAATGTTCCTAAACTAACACTAAATGTTTGGGACATCTATGTTAATATGTTAGTATATATTTTGTTTGGGGCATTAATGTTTCATAAAAATCATATGTGTGAATGCAAACATATATAAATTTACAAATTTCGACTAAACATACATATGTTGTGATATTTTATTCAAAGCGACAGAGAGAGTATAGAGAAAGAAATAGAGATGGAAACCGGGAGAGTTGACGAAAGATATCAACATAACACAGCGAAAGAATCAAAAGACAACAATTTCTGTGAAACCGCTTGTATGTTGTTTCGGAAAACTGTTTTATGATAAGGCCAAAAATTGGATATGCTTAAGTCTAAATATTATTTAATTTGAATAAAGAGAATAGACATTCGGAACCAAGAGAATAGACATTTGAAAAACAAACAGCATATGTTTTCGCCTTGAGAGCAGCATTTTATGTATGTGTGAACATGTGTTTTTTTATCATTTTGGCATTATGGGCACGATTTTTCGTTAAAATAAATCAGGGGTTTTCATAAAAATAACGAATGGGCACTATACTCTTTTTAGAGTTGGGACAGTAAAATGAAATAAGGAGGAAATAGTGAAAAATTACACAGTAAAATGTATAAAAACAAAGTTTAGTTCCTCCTTATTAATAAGTAGTCCACGAGGAGTTGACGGACACCTTCAAATATAAAAGCGGACATTAAGTTCGAGTTTTGCAGCTAAAACAATTTAAAAAGTTTATTTTCTTTAAAATGAATTATTAAAGAAAAATAAAAGGCATTTTAGAGCGATGGTGTTAAATGCTAGTAAAAAACTGTTCACGCCTAAATAAATGTATGTTTATATTATAAAATTATTTATGTATGTTTATACTCGACTCCATGTCTTCTTTTGTTAGAGTTTTTGAATTCCTTCCAACAGTTTTTGTTACAAAATTGTTGTTTTTGGCAATAAAAAAAATAATATTTTATCCAAAAATCAGTCAATTTCGTTTATATCAAGCACTGTTACTGACTATAAATCTTTAATAACCCACATTTCGAAGTTTCATTTTAATATAGTATAAATATAATGTGTAAATTAACAAAAAAAAAAAAAAAGTTTTCGGTCGGAGTAGGGATTGAACCCACGACCCTGTGCATGCAAGGCAGACATGCTAACCACTGCTCCACGTGGCAAACAAATGTATGTTTCTGTTAAATAATGTTATGTTTGCATGGGCTCGTGGGCGCTGCAAACTATGCTATATAAATATAACTTATAACGATAATTATCTACTGGTGACTATAACACCTACGTAGCCCAGTGGATAGTGTGTTGGCTTACAAACTGTATGGTCCTCGGTTCGATTCTCCGTGCAGGCGAAAGGTAAAATTTAAAAAAATTATAAAAGTGAATAATTTCTTCAACATTATTTGTATTACAGAAAAAGGTGCCAAGAACTAAAATATTTCGCGGAAGTGAAAATTACGAATATGTTAGGGAATGAGCACAATCGTCTTTGGGAAAAATTCTTCCAAGCATATAATATTTTTGGGCTCAAAATGCTTCCAAACATATAATATGTTCACATAAAACAAACATATTAATGTTTCGGCAGTATCCAATAATATATGTGCTTCCTGCAAAATATGTTTGGAACATATGTTAAAGAAGCGACTTTTTTTTGAGGGTGTAGAAACCATTATTTCGCACATAGAAAGCGGTCTTTATTTAGGTAACAGGGAGCGATATTGAATTAAGTTGGTGCTTGCTGCTTGCATAATAATAATAATAAAAGTTATTATTTGAACCAGCGTTCTTTATTTTCATTCATAATAATAAAGAACATCTCAGTAAGTAGTTAGAATGTCATGCCATGGTGTCATATTAGGTTCATATCCCAAACATTTGAATAGACGTTTTGATGCATCGTGTTCAATGGCGTTTGTGGCTGAGTGTGCTAAAGCGTTCTGTTATGGTGCCAACAGACCAAGGTTCAACCCCCAGTAGAAGCAAAGAAGTTTTTCAATTTGTACAAATTGGATAATAAGAAAATAAAAGTGTAACAAAAAATACTGATAAAATTAAAAAAAAAAACAAATTGGAAAAACATGTTTCTTTTTTAAATTTTTTCATCCAAATTCACTTCCAAGGCACAACTTCTGAAGCAATGAAAAGGATCCAAAATGGAGTACTTTCGTCCTATGACAAGCCCAAAATTCATTGGAGTTGATCCAAGTTAGCACTTTTGAATAAATAAAATAATTTTAATGTACTAAAAGGTCCAAGCAAAAAAAAAAAAACGTCGCCAACAAAGTAGTAAAAATGTTCTTTTTGGATCCGGAAGTAGTGCAAAATTGGCGCAGAAGCGATGAATTTTACATGGGTTTGTCATAGGACTGATGTCCACCATTTCAACAGCCGTTGCACTGAAATTATAAAAAAATTTTATAATTTTTTTATGATTTTTATTTTTTTTTTATGATTTTTAATGCATTCTAACGCTTGGGTGTAACGTTTGAATTAAAATATTTCGAAAAATTCGCAATATTTCTTGAATGGATTTAGAATTTTTTTCGACAAATTTTCCATAATTTGTACAATTTTATTAATGCTTACACCCAAAAAAAAGTGAACTCACCGTGGAAAAAATTTAGGTTTATTTTAGAAAATTTTAACTAAAATAGTTTTCTAATTGCAACATGTTACAAATTAGTTAATACTTTTTGTCAAATTGAAGAAATTTTTTTTTAAATAATTATTTTTTTTTCTGTTTTTAAGAAAATTTCATATGTTGAAAGAAAAAATTGGATTTAAAAATTGTTAAAATGTCTTTAGCGCTGTACGAAGTTCGAGACTGGTACAATTTTAGTAAAATTTACTCATTGGAGAGACTTATGAACTCAATTTAAGCAAACTTCTGCAATTTTAGGAAAATATGAACTATTTTATTTTTTAGTAAAATTATGCACTATATTTGTATACCACCTTTTTTCTTATTTATAGTTCATGTCATTAAAGTTAGAAAAAAAATTATTCAAATAAGGAACATTTACTCATATTGTGAAAAATTTAACTAAAATCAAATAATCTTCATGAACTAAAATAAAGTTTAGTTGGCATTAGAGCCCCTGTTTTCTGGGTGTACTATGTTTTTAACCTTTTTGAACCAAAAAAATTAAATTTACCCATTAAAAATAAGAAAAAAGCGAGTTATAAATAATTGAATTAAAAATTCCTGTGTAGTTAAAATAAAAAACATATTTGGGAGTACATCTTTTAGAAGTGCTTTTAAAGCTGTGCCTTTGGAAGAACTTCCAAATTTTTTTGCTGGGGTTCTACTTAGAATTTGCTTTTGTTTTTGTTTTCGAGTTCATATTCTCCTCGAGATCATTTAAAGTATGCCAATTTATTTTACCCTGTATTACGACATAAAAAAAGAAATAATGAAAACAGAATTAAAAAAAAAACACAACAACCGCTTTTGTTTCCCAGCTGGTGTCATCGCAAAACCTGAGACCACATTTCCGTGGTTAGCTTACAATTCTGTTAGTTCTGAAGATAAAATAACCGTACATTTTATCGCCTTGGGCAAAAGAAGAAGAAATCTAGTGAATGATGTTTATACATAAGTAAAACCAACAATATATGCCTCCCGCCCTCTCTTATATCATGGTGTATATACATCAATTTTAGATAATTAGATTGCACAATTAAATTTCTTGTTTGGTTTTGAACTCAAAATTTGAGAACATTTTTTTTTCTTTTGATGCAAAAATATTTTAATTAAAACAATAATATGCGGCCGTAAGTTCCAGGCCAAATCTTATATACACAAGAAAAAACTATCACCGAAATATTTCCAATTAAAAAGTTGATTGAAATTTGAAAATTTTTCAATTAATAAATTAATTGATACAAGTAACTTTTTAATCAAGACAGAAAAATTAGGTTAATTAAGTCAATGATTGAATATTTTTTAAATTTTTAATTAAAAATATAATTCATACAATTAAAGTTTTAATCAAACTCGGAAGACTAAGTCAGCTAAGAAAAGTGATGGATTTTTTTTAAATTTTTTATTAAAAATTTATTTCAAACAAATAATTGTTAATCAAACTAAAAACACTAAGTCAATTCAGAAAGTATTTAAAAATAGTTACTTTTTTAATTAAAAATGTATTGCAATCAACAATCAATTATATTTTTAATTGAATTAATTAATAAAATAAATAAATAAACATTTCATTGAAATTTGCTAATGAAATCAATTATTTTTTTAATCAAGTATTTTTATACCCAATTGAAACTTATACTCGTGTCAGAAATTGGTCGGCCAAAGATGGGGAATGAGGCCTTTTCTTTTTGGCTGGCTTTATACCGCGGTTGTAAGGCCTGTGGCCACGTATGGTTGTCATGTTTGGTGGGCAATCGTGAGACACCAAAATCATATGTCGAGAATAAATAGGACTGCACTTATTTATATGACAGGCACTATGAGGACCACAGCCACTGCCGCTTTGGAGGTACTGATGGGAATTATCCCACTCGATTTACACGTAAGGAAGACGGCAGAACTGACACTTCTGGGACTTAAGAGCTTGAACACGCTGGAGAGGACTGCCTGCAGGCATACGGAAATTCTGGCCGAGCAGTATAGAGAGACAGACCCTATGGCCACGGAGCATGTTTATCACCACAAACCGACATACATTATACCAAGTATAGAGGAGTGGGAAGACAGGAGGATACCGTTCGGAACCCTGAACATGTATACGGACGGATTAAAGATGGAGGAAGGAACGAGCAGCGGAATCTATTGTAGTAAACTGGGGATAAGGGAGTCTTACACGCTGGATGGTGATTGCAGTATTTTTCAGGCTGAGATTCCTGCGATCACAAAGGCTGCTGAGTTGCTGTTGATGAGGTCGTTATTCAGAAGCTATATCAGCTTCTTCATCGACAGCTACACACAAAAAGATTTCACGAAAATTTTTCCAATTAAAATTTTAATTGAGTTTTTAAAAATATTCAATTAAAAATTTAATTGATTCAACAAATTTTTTAATTTAAACAAAAATCAATCACAAAAATAATAGTATCAATTAATTTTTTAATTGGATCAATTAACATTTAATTTTTTAATTGATACTATCATTTCTGTGATTGAAGACATTTCAATTAAAAATTAATTTGATCAATTAATTTCGTGATTGAATCAGAATTTTTTTTGTGTGTAGGCAGCTATAAAAGCATTGTGCAGTGCCGACCAAAGGTCTAGGGCAGTCAGCCGCTGGCGTAGAGAACTCAAGGTTCTCACTGAACAGCATAATAGAACTCTGTGCTGGGTACTATGGGATAATAGGAAATGAGAAAGCGGATTTGCTGGCTAAGGAGGGCGCTCGTTGAATGAATAATGTCCTAGCGGGCGTTTTTCCTCCGCTATCTTCTTATCATTACAGGATAGAGGTCAAATATGATGAACTATGGCGAAGATGCTGGGTCTCTTCGGATGGTTGCGAGCAAACCAAGTTGATATGGGACGAAGAGAAACGTACACAGAAAAAAATATCACCAAAATATTTCCAATTAAAAAGTTAATTGAAGTTGAAAATTTTTTCAATTAATAAATTAATTGATACAATTAACTTTTTAATCATGATAGAAAATTAAGTTAATTAAGTCAATGATTGAACATTTTAAAAATTTTAATTAAAAAATTAATTGATACAATTAACTTTTTAATCAAATTCGGAAGATTAATTCAGTTAAAAAAAGTGCTGATTTTTTTTAATTTTTAATGAAAAATGTATTTCAATCAATCATTTGTTAATCCAAATAAAAACTTTAAGCCAATTCAGAAAGTAATTAAAAATAGTTACCTTTTTTAATTAATAAATTATTTGAGTTTTGCAATCAACATCAATTAAATTTTTAATTGAATCAATTAAAAAATTAATTGAAATTTGCTGAAAAAAATCAATTAATTTTTTAATCAAGAATTTTTTCTATGCCCAATTAAAACTGTGATTGATACTATCATTTTCGTGATTGAAGACATTTCAATTAAAAAATTAATTGGATCAATTAATTTGGTGATTGAATCAGAAAAAAAAAAATTTGTGTGTAGGAACTGCGAAATTTTGATGTCGATGAATAGAAAAGAATTGCGGCCATTGATTGGTATCACAACAGGATATAACACGCTTGGGAAACACATGGTACACTGGTAGAAAAAGTTTCGTTAATACGATGAATTTCTACGTTGTATTAACGAAATTCTTCATTAAAAGTCAGCCAACGTAGCATTTCGTTATAACAACGTAATTTTACGTTATATTTACGAAACCCTTTATGGAGTACATTTCGTAGTATTAACGAATAATTACGTTGCTGTTACGTAGCCTTTTCGTTGTATTAACGAATATTATTCGTTGTATGAATGAAATTTATTCATTGTATGGATGCAGCTTATACGTTATATGAACGAAAATCATTCATTGTATGAACCCATTTTTTTCATTGTATGAATGAAAGGCGAACGTTGTATAAATGAACACAAACGTTATATTAATGAAACCCAACCAATTATTGTATTTGAATTGAAGCCGTGTCCATTTATCCAATTTATTTTTGCAACCAAGGTTCATTACGGTAATTGTTCCACCTTCTTCATCTGAAAGTTCACTTCCCCGTGGCATTTTCACTAAAGATTAAAAATTTACACTAAATTTCTTGCGAATATACAAAAAACACCAACTCACCCACCATCTATGTTTATTATACACAACGAAACTGTAATGAGCCTGTGCACTCTTCAGCGAAAAGAACGTAAATGTTGTTAAGGTTTGCCCATCAGACAAGTTTTCTGTTGAACTTTTTACCGTTTGTTTTTCAAGACGCACACGCAAACATGTGCTTATTGCCATGCTTAGATGTGTATGTACAAATTACATAGACGTTACAGACGTATTAGAGAGACTATGGAGAGACGTTTTAGAGAGAGAGTACGGAGAGGCAGAAATACTCAAACTCCCATTCGTATTATTAATGAACATATTTCATTAATATGACGAAATATAACAATTTAAAATTTATTTTTTAACGATCCATATCATTATATTAACGATCGCTTTCGTTTTATAAATGACATTTCCAATTCCAGTTTCGAAGTATATAAAACGACTGTTTTAAGGGCTAAAAGTTTCCAAAAGTTACTCTCTATGTGCAAATGATTGTAATAATTTCATCTTGGAAAATTTTTTTATTCTAATTCTTGAAAAAATTACAAAGTCAATATTCGTAATATTAACGAAACGTGTTTCATTAATATAACGAAAAACCAAAACACAAAATTGTCTTTTAACGATTGATTTCGTTGTATTAACGATGACTCTCGTTCTTATAAAGAAAAATTTCGTAATATTAACGAAAAGTAATCAACGAAACCCGTTCGTTAATAGTACGAACCATTTTTCTACCAGTGTAAGAATAGGACTTAAAGACGATGATATCTATAGATGGTGCCTGGACCCGGAAGTTACGGAGGACTCGTACCACTTCCTGTGCCAGTGTCCAGCTTTATCCTTTAGAAGAAACAAGATACTGGGCTCCTTTTTCTTTCAGGCTCTCACTTATCTGCGGGAGGGCAGCTTAAGGAACATACTTGCATTCATCAGGGCTGGTTGTTCTGAGATTGATGTCATCCTCTACACGCAAAGAAAAAAAACGTTTGGAAAACGTGTACCGAAAACGTTTTTCTTTTGTTAGAGTTTTTTGAATTGCTTCGAAAATTTTAAACTTTTATCACCAAAAAAATTCGTTTGTTACAAAATTTTTATTTTTTCAATAAAAAGTTATTTTTGAAACAACAACACAGTCCATTTCGTTTATATCAAACACTGTTCTTTTCTGACTTTAGGTCTTTAATAAGACACGTTTTATAGCTCAAATTTTAATATACTACAATGTAATGTTGAACATTTTTTCGGAATCTTCCGAACACATCTGGAATATATGTAAAAAAACAAGAACAACAAAAAAACTTTGGTCGAAGCAGGGATCGAACCCACGACCCTTGGCATGCAAGTCGGACGTAGCAACCACTGCTCCACGGTGCCAAACTAAATGCCGCAAGCTATGCTATATAAATTTAACTTATATGGATATTTATCTATTGATGACCATAACAGGTACATAGCTCAGTGGTTAGTGTGCTGGCTTACAAAGTGCGTGGTCCGCGGTTCGATTCTCCGTCCAGGCGAAAGCTAAAAAAATTTAAAAATTTATAAAATCGTATAATTTCTTCTACATTGTTGGTATTACAGGAAAAGGTGTTGAGATCTAAAAAAATTCGTGGATGTGAGAAAGATGTGAGGGAAAATGCAATTAGCAAGAAAACAATGTTTTTTTTTTGAGTTTGTCTTTATGAAATTGTTTTTACATCCTGGAAAAGAATAAACGTTTATCACAAAAAGTATATACTTTTCTTCCAAATAAACTTCCTTACAGCTAAAAGCAAATGAGAAACGAACTTTGGTTGTCTAAAATTTCGTTTGGGAGGAAAGAATTATTTTTATGCGTGTACAACCTAACCTAAAATTTTGATTGATATTATAAATTTCGTGATTAACATTCATATTTCAATTTAAAATTTAATTGGATCAATTAATTTTGTGATTTAATTAGAAACATTTTTTTTAGTGTAGAGGTAGGTAGGCTAAAGATAAACTATACTGGCCCTCAAGTTTTAGTTAATATTTAACATGAGCTTTTTCTACACATTTTTCGTTTACGCCTTCTTTTAAGATTTGCTTGAAGTACGCAAAATTCCTTTGGGGTTGGTTAAAATTTATATAACTACTCAAAATAGAACAAAACATTTTTTTTAATAAACAGAATTCATTTTGTATTAAAATACTGTATTAGGTTTGAGATCCATTTGACATAAAGCAAATTAGAAATTGTTTTCCAACCTTTACCCAGCATGTGTTTTGTAAAACAAAATTTTATTATAACATCATTATGTAGCCCTGTTAACTCTCAGTGGCAATGGGAGCAATCATACCAAACTAACCTGGGGCAATTTAAAAAGATATTACCTTAGAATATGAGAACACCTTCTGTGCACGTGTGATCGTTGTCTCTCTGTCTGTCTCTTCTGTTCGTCATTTGTAGTGTTTTTGTTACCTAGATTTTTGTTTATTACGATTTTCTTAAGATTCTTAACAAAAAATAAAACCCAAACATATAACTAAGGCCATTGGAAGATTAAAGCTTGTTTCTCTCTGTTTTTTGTTTCTTTCTTGAGCTTTACTCTTTACCTGTTTATCAGAAATCAGGTTTATTGTACCAGTGTTCAACGAACTAGGCTCGTATGTATCACATTTGGTTGGACTAGCTGGTCATACCAATAATATACCTCCATTAGTTTGACCAGTTAAGTAAACATTTGAATGGCGTTAACACCGTTTTATGGAACACCATAGCCCCCGGCGCACACTTTTGTCCACAGGAATGTCCACATTCCAGTCTTCTCCAGTTAACTATATTTGTGATAATGTTGTGGCTCCTGACTATAAAAGGCAGAAATAAAAGACAAGGCCTTAAGGTTTTATCATCGCAGGCCTCGATCTATAGATAATATGGGCATAATGGTGCAAACGTAAACAAAAAAATGTATCATTCGAGATTTATGTCGTCCCGAAATCCCGGTACGGGACGGGATTTATCTCGTATTCCGGGATTTTTTATTTTTAACCCCGGAATTTTTCGGGATCCCGACAAAATAATCCCTATATGTTATTTATTTATTTATTTACAGCATTAGACTTATAGTATAATATAAGAATAATATTAGAAGGAAAAGTAGCATTGGCTACAGAGGCCATAGGCTAAACATATTTGTTAAATTTGTGGCTTTTTAGGATTTTTATACCCTCCACCATAGAATGGGGGTATATTAACTTTGTTATTACGTTTGAAATACATACACATGGAAATATTGCTCTAAGACCCCATAAAGTATATATATATATATATCTATATATATATATATATATATATATATATATATATATATATATATATATATATATATATATATATATATATATATATATATATATATATATATATATATATATATATATATATATATATATATATATATATATATATATATATATATATATATATATATATATATATATATATATATATATATATATATATATATATATATATATATATATATATATATATATATATATATATATATATATATATATATATATATATATATATATATATATATATATATATATATATATATATATATATATATATATATATATATATATATATATATATATATATATATATATATATATATATATATATATATATATATATTCTGGGTCGTGGTGAAATTCTGAGTCGATCTAAGCATGTCCGTTCATCTGTCCGTCTGTTGAAATCACGCTAACTTCCGAACGAAACAAGCTATCGACTTGAAACTTGGCTAAAGTAGTTGTTATTGATGTAGGTCGAATGGTATTGCAAATGGGTCATATCGGTCCACTTTTACGTATAGCCCCCATATAAACGGACCCACAGATTTGGCTTGCGGAGCTTCTAAGAGAAGCATATTTCATCCGATCTGGCTGAAATTTGGTACATGGTGTTGGTATATGGTCTCTAACAACCATGCAAAAATTGGTTCATGTGGGTTCATAATTAGATATAGCCCCCATATAAACCGATCCCCATATTTGAACTCTGTAGCCTCTTGGAGGAAAATTCATCCGATCCGGTTGAAATTTGGTACATGGTGTTGGTATATGGTCTCTAACAACCATGCAAAAATTGGTCCACATCGGTCCATAATTTTATATAGCGCCCATATAAACCGATCCCCAGATTTGGCTTGCGGAGCCTATAAAAGAAGCAAATTTCATTCGATCCGGCTAAAATTTGGTACATTGTATTAGTATATATTCTCTAATAATCATGCAACAATTGGTCCACATCCGTTCATAATTAGATATAGCCCCCATATAAACCGATACCCAGATTTGAACTCTGTAGCCTCTTGGAGGAGCAAAATTCATGCGATGCGGTTGACATTTGGTACATGGTGTTGGTATATGGTCTCTAACAACCATGCAAAAATTGGTCCACATCGGTCCATAATTATATATAGCGCCCATATAAACCGATGGCTTGCGGAGCCTCAAAGAGAAGCAGATTTCATCCGATCCGGCTGAAATTTATTACATGGTGTTAGTATATGGTCTCTAACAACCGTGCAAAAATTGATCCACATCGGTCCATAACTATATATCGCCCCCATATAAATCGATCCCCAGATTTGGCTTGCGGAGCCTATAAAAGAAGCAAATTTTATCCGATCCGGCTGAAATTTGGTACATGGTGTTAGTATATAGTCTCTAACAAGCATGCAAAAATTGGTTCATATGGGTTCATAATTAGATATAGCCCCCATATAAACCGATCCCCAGATTTGAACTCTGTAGCCTCTTGGAGGAAAATTCATCCGATCCGGTTGAAATTTGGTATATGGTGTTGGTATGTGGTCTCTAACAACCATGCAAAAATTGGTCCATATCGGTTCACAATTATATATAGCCCCCATATAAACCGATCCCCAGATTTGGCTTGCGGAGCCTCAAAGAGAAGAAAATTACATCCGTTTGAAATTTGGTACGTGGTGTTAGTATATAGTCTCTAACAACCATGCAAAAATTGGTTCATATCGATTTTGACCTCCGGTGCCTTTTGGAGAAGCAAAATACACCCGATCCGGTTGAAATTTGGTACGTGGTGTTAGCATATGGTCTTTAACAAACATGCCAAAATTGGTCCATATCGGTCCATAATCATATATAGCTCCCATATAAACCGATCCCCAGATTTGGTTTTGGAGCCTCTTGAGGAGCAAATTTCATCAGATTAAGTTGAAATTTGGTACACTGAGCTACTATATGGCCTTTAACAACCATGCCTAATTAAGTCCATATCGGTTTATATATAGACCGTAAAGTCCATAAATTTATAAAAATGTACAAATTTATGTACAAAATCATATTTTATTTTTTTGTGTGTATAAACAATCCTCAGACCAATGTCGATTGTGAGAAATGTTTTTCATGTGCAAGAAGATAAGATGAAATTTGAAACCTTGATATTTAAGAGATAACATAAAACGATGAAGTATGTTATTGAAGAAAATCCTTAAAATTTTTTAAGGATTTACGAAACCCAGCAAAAACTCCTATTAACAGGTATGAGTACAAGTATGCCTGCACCAAATTAGGTAACAACTTCTTCGTACATATATCAGCAGCAATACTTTTACATGGGCATGACATTGGAGGAAAGTACTTCGGTGCAAGCATACCAGCAGTTGAAAAATATGTACTTCGTCGCAAGCATACTAGCTCTTCAAAAATAATAGGTTTACCGTAAATAGACTCAACAAGTATATACAGCAGTAAATTCGGCCGGGCCGAATCTTAAATACCCACCACCATGAATCAAATATAATAGTTTACTTTGAAAACTCTTCGTCGTAGCGGGTTACTTGATAATATATAGAATTTCAGGGGGTATGATGACAAATGTTCTCCCAAGCAAATCAGTTCAACCAGTACGCTTCCCGAAGATTCTACCTATGAGGACTAGATCAGATTCTGGATTTATAAAACCAATTTTGTTTGAGTTTTAGAAAAATCATAAATACATCGTGTAAATGATGAAATAACCCATTAATTTAAAATCTTAAATCTGTTATGTTTTTCCGCCATTATTTAAATGATTGTGAGGAGTAAAATCTGGAAATTTTACTTTCAGTTTCAAGCAATTTTCATGATCAGTGAGCCTGGTATACCCTGAAAGAAGAGTTTTATTTTCTGAGGAACGAAATTTTAGACAAACAAAGTTTTCTTTTGACACAAATTTTAGAGACAATCGTTGAATCGTTTATCAAAAATTCGGATTAATTTGCTCTAGACGAAAATACTTTATACGAAAGGGGAATTTCGTTTGTCTAAAACTTCATTCCGGAGGGAAATATTTTTTCTTTGGGTGTAACCTCAAAAAGCTAAATCGATGCCTTAGCAAATGGACCTGTAAAAATAAATGCGATACAGATTTTTGAGGGTCTAAAATCGATCTAAAATCGGATGAAAACAACGGTTTCCAAAAGCTCAAGGAGTTAAATCGGGAGATCGGTCTATGTGGGGGCTAAACCAAAGCATGGGTCGACACGCACCATATTCGGCTGTGCTATTTGTGGTCAGCCGGATTCTAGAAGTCCTAGAAATAAATTCGGAAGATAGGTATATATGGGGGCTATACCAAACCATAGACCAATACTCACCATTTTCGACACACCTCTTAATGGTCCACCTCTAGAATTCCAATTTCAGACAAATTGGGTAAAAACTACGAATTCTAGAAAACCAAGAAGTAAAGTCGGGAGATCGGTCTACATGGGGGCTACACCAAAACATGGACCGATACGGATAATTTTCTACACATATCTTTATGGTCCTAAAGTTACTCTAGATTTCTAATTTCAGGCGAACTGGATAAAAACTTCGAATTCTAGAAGCCCAAGAAATAAAGTCGGGAGACCGGTCTATATGGGAGCTATACCAAAACATAGACCGATAGGCACCATTTTCGGCACATCTTTTGATGGTCCTAAAATACCTCTAGATTTCCAATTTCAGGCAAATTGGATATAAACTACGGATTCTAGAAGCCCAAGAAGTAAAGTCGGGAGATCGGTCTACATGGGGGCTACACCAAAACATGGACCGATAAACCCCATTTGCGACACACCTATTTGTGAACTTAAAATACGTCTAGATTTTCAATTTCAAGCAAATCGGATAGAAAATATAGTTTCTGGACACCCAAGAAGTACAATCGGGAGATCGGTCTATATGCGGCTGTGCCACAACATGGACTGATACACCCCAATTTCAGCACACCAATTTATGGCCCTATAATACCTCTAGATTTTCAATTTCAGGCAAATCGGATAGTAAATACAGGTTCTACAAGCCCAAGAAGTAAAATCGAGAGATCGGTCTATATGGGGGGCTACACCAAAACATGGACTGATACACCCCAATTTCGACACACCTTTTTGGTCCTAAAATACTTCTAGATTTTCAATTTAAGGTAAATCGGATAGGAAATAGCAGCTGAAACAATTGAAAAAGTTTATTTTCTTTAAAATGAATTATTAAAGAAATTATTAGAGCGATAATGCCAACTTAATACCGGCCTTAAAGGTAAAAATGAAATTAAGTACAAAACACAATAAGTTTTAAATGCTTTTAAAATGGTATTAAATGCTTCCAAGCATATAATATTTTTGGGCTCAAAATACTTCCAAACATATAATATGTTCACATAAAACAAACATATTAATGTTTCGGTTGTATCCAATAATATATGTGCTTCCTGCAAAATATGTTTGGAACATATGTTAGATAAGCATTTTTTTTGAGGGTGTATATTTGGCTCGGAATCACATTAAAAAAAAAAACAAGTATATACGGCCGTAAGTTCGGTCAGGCCGAATCTTATGTACCCTTCACCATGGATTGCGTAGAAACTTCTACGAAAGACTATCGTCCACAATCGAATTACTTGGGTTGTGGTAATACTTACCGATGGTAAGGTATCTTAAAACTTCTTAACATCGTCTTCTAAATTGTAAGTTAGTCCATACGTGGTATATATTAGACAAAAAAATGTATGTATAGGTAAGTATACAAATAGTTACGAATCGATATGTGTGATTGCGCATCGATTTATCTGAGGGCTATATTTATCTGAGGCTATAGACCGATATGGACCTAGACATGGTTGTTAAGGGCCATATACTAGCAGAATGTACCAAATTTCAACTGACTAGGATGAAATTTGCTCCTCCAAGAGGCTCCAAAACCAAATATCGGGATCGGTTTATATGGGGGCTATATATGATTATGGACTGATATGGACCAATTCCTGCATGGTTGTTGGATACCATATACTAACATCACGTACCAAATTTCAACCGAATGGGAAGAATTTTGCTCTTCCAAGGGGCTCCGGAGGTCAAATCTGGGGATCGGTTTATATGGGGGCTATATATAATTATGGACCGATTTCGACCAATTTTTGCATGGGTGTTTGAGGCCATATATTAACACCACGTACCCAATATCAACTGAATCAGATGAAGTTTGGTCTTCCAAGAGGCTCCGGAGGTCAAATCTGGTGATCGGTTTATATGGGGGCTATATATAATTATTGACCGATGTGGACCAATTTTTGCATGGATGTTTTGAGGCCATATATTAACACCACGTACCCATTATCAACTGAATCAGATGAATTTTGGTCTTCCAAGAGGCTCCGGAGGTCAAATCTGGTGATCGGTTTATATGGGGGCTATATATAATTATGAACCGATGTGGACCAATTTTTGCATGGTTGTTAGAGACCATATACTAACATCACGTACCAAATTTCAGCCGGATCGGATGAAATTTGGTTCTCTTAGAGGCCTCGCAAGCCAAATCGGGGGATCGGTTTATATGGGGGCTATATATAATTATGGACCGATATGGACCAACTTTTGCATGGTTGTTAAAGACCATATACTAACACCATGTACCAAATTTCAGCCGGATCGGATGAAATTTGCTTCTCTTAGAGGCTCCGAAAGCCAATTCGGGGATCCGAAAGAATTATTTTTTGCGTGCGGAGTCAAGGCAAACGGCGGTCATACAAATGTTAATGGATTCTAAAATTCTGATTACTTCCACAAATTTATCATCTGAATTTTCTTTGTTAGTATTGGCAAGATTTTATCGCAGTCGAAAATATTATGATTACGAAGAAAGGAATTCTTCCCATTTACGAGAAAATATATGGAGAAGAAAAATATGATTGCTGTAATTATATATGCAAACGAGTTTTACATTTGCACTGCGATCATTTTTTTAAATATCAAAAAAGTAATACTATGGAAAAAATACGTTCCCAAAGAAAATAATGTTTGTACTGCCAACAAAAACAGAATACTTTATGATCAGCAACCAACATAGTTCTTTTCTCCAAACTGAAAGATCATAGTAATATTTTTTGTAGTCTTTATTTTCTTCTAAAGGCCTTCAATCATCCCCGATCACCTTTCCGTACAGCTCTTTCAAAGTTTTTCTTTTCTCCTCGTCGATCAAAGCCATATTATTACCATAAGGTCTTGTGGAATGCCGTTAGTTGTAGCATTGGAAAGACTCTGTACAGGCCAGTGCATTTGTTAGATTTCCAACATACATTGCTAAGAGTGCAATAACCACTTTTTTCATTGCAAAAAAAAAAAAATATTGAAAATAACCAATATCTAAACAAGTTTAGAGTTTTGTATTTATTTTACACTATGACTCGACGATGTGAACTAAAGCGGTCAAGTCAAAATGATATCCAAATATTTAAGCCGGTTTTTCTTTATTTTCCCTCCACAAAGTATAAAGCGAGAGTTTGATGTGGTGAAAACATTCAAATAGTCAGAAAGAAGGACATCTTGAACGTATTGGTGAAATATACTAAATATATTAAATTGTTTTCAATCAACGTCCAGAAGGCGTTTATATTTGAAAATAATTTGTTTATAGCATTATATATGATTTAGAGTTAATTTGTGTCTGACTATTTTTCGAAAATTCACTTTACAGCGTCTGTAATTTATTGATTGTTTATTTTTGAACTTATAGTAAATGCAATATAAAACAAGTATATACGGCCGTTAGTTCGGCCGTTTGGCCGAATCTTATGTACCCTCCACCATGGATTGCGTAGAAACTTCTACTAAAAAGACGGTCATCCACAATTAAATTACTTGGATTGCGGCCGATGGCAAGGCATCTTAAAACTTCTTAACATCATCTTCTAAATTGTAAGTTAGTCCATGCGGGATATATAGTAGACAAAAGAAAGGTCGATTAAATACGTATATATTGAATTCTTGACCAGTATATATAGGGAAGAAATAATTACGAACCGATATGAACTTTTGTGCTTTAATTATAGAGCCAGAATTGAAATATGGGGGGTCGCTTTATATGGGGGCTGTATACAATTATGAACACGAGTCTACCAAAAATGGCACATTTTTTACTAATTGCTACATTGATAGAATTCTTGATATTTTGGAATATTTTGCAAAATATTCCTCTCCAACTATGGTTAGGTTAGGTTATGTGGCAGCCCGATATATCAGGCTCACTTAGACTATGCAGTCCATTGTGATACCACAGTGGTGAACTTCTCTCTTCACACAAAAATTTGTTTTTCTGGTTCAATCACGATATTAATTGATCCAATTAATTTTTTAATTGAAATGTCTTCAATTACAGAAATGATAGTATCAATTAAAAAATTAATTGAAGGTCAATTAAAAAATTAATTGATCCAATTAAAAAATTAATTGATACTATTAATTTTTGTGATTGATTTTTGTTTCAATTAAAAAATTTGTTGAATCAATGAAATTTTTAATTGAATATTTTTTAAAACTCAATTAAAATTTTAATTGGAAAAATGTTCGTGAAATTTTTTTCTGTGTTATCACTGAGTGCTGCCCGATTCCATGTTAAGCTCAATGACAAGGGACCTCCTTTTTATAGCCGAGTCCGAACGGCGTTCCACATTCCAGTGAAACCACGTAGAGAAGATTTGAAACCCTCAGAAATGTCACCAGCATTACTGAGGTGGGATAATCCACCGCTGAAAAACTTTTTGGTGTTCGGTCGTAGCAGGAATCGAACCCACGACCTTGTGTATGCAAGGCGGGCATGCTAACCATTGCACCACGGTGGCTCCCTTCCTCTCCTCCTTCCTCTCCAACTATGAAATGCTTCATAAATTTTCTATAGAAATATTTTATTTATTTATTTATTACTCAATTTATTATAATTACAAATTATAATAAACTTATTTATACGGGCACTAGCAACTAGAGGCTATCGGCCTAAATTTCTATAGAAATATTTTGACAAAATTTTTAACAAAAATAAAATTCTGACAAAATTTTCTATAGAAATAAAATTTTGTATAGAAATTATATTTTGACAAAATTTCGTAAATACATAAATTGTTGACAAAATTTTCTATAGAAATAAAATTTTGACAAACTTTTCTATAGACATTTAAAATTTTGACAACATTTTCTATGGCAATAAAATTTTGGTACATTATTTTTGGCTCGAGTGGCAATCCTGATTTTTCTGTGTTTGGGGATCGGTTTATTTGGGGGCTATATACAATATAGATCGATACGGACCAATTTTGGCATGGTTGTTATCGGCCATACACTAGCAAAATGTAGCAAATTTCAACCGGATCGGATGAATTTTGCTCCTTCAAGAGGCTCCGGAAGTCCAATATGGGGATCGGTTTATATGGGGGCTATATATAATTATGAACCGATATGGATCAATTTTTGCATGGTTGTTAGAGACCATATACTAACACCACGTACCAAATTTCAGCGGGATCGGATGAAATTTACTTCTCTTAGAGGCTCCGCAAGCCAAATCTGGGGATCGGTTTATATGGGGGCTATATATAATTATGAACCGATATGGATCAATTTTTGCATGGTTGTTAGAGACCATATACTAACACCACGTACCAAATTTCAGCGGGATCGGATGAAATTAGCTTCTCTTAGAGGCTCCGCAAGCCAAATCTGGGGATCGGTTTATATGGGGGCTATATATAATTATGGACCGATATGGACCAATTTTTGCATGGTGGTTAGAGACCATATACCAACGCCATGTACCAAATTTCAGCCAGATCGGATGAAATATGCTTCTCTTAGAGGCTCCGATGTGGTCCATTTGCACGGCCCAGAATATATATACTTTATGGGGTCTTAGAGCAATATTTCGATGTGTTACAAACGGAATGACAAAGTTAATATACCCCCATCCTATGGTGGAGGGTATAAAAAATGTAGGGCTAGGAAAACATTGCCTGATTTTTTTTGTAAATTATGAGAGCTATCTATTTTTTTATTGGGTTTAAATGGAAAAAATATTTTTCTACAAAAATATACACTGAAAAACAAAAAACAAAATAACACAAAAACTGTCTTTTGAAAAAAAAAACATTTGGTGAAAATATTTGCCGCTGGTGAGATTTGAACCTGTGTTGTTTATTTTTTTCATACTAATAAAGAACATCTCGAGAAGTCATTAGGATGTTATGCCATGATGTCTTATTACGATCATATCACCGAAATTGGAAGTGACGTTTCGACGATGCTTCGTTTTCAAGGGCGTTTGTGGCTGAGTGTGCTAAGGAGTTCTGTTATGGTGCCAACACACCCAGGTTCAACCACCGGTCGGAAAGTTTTTCCAATTGTAAAAATTAGATAATTAGAATATAAAAGTATAATAAAAAAATATGGATAAAAATAAAAAGTGAAATTGGTGAAAAAATATGTTTTCTAGTTTTTTTTTTTTAATTTCTTCATTCAAATGAACTTCCAAGGCACAACTTCTAAAGCAATGCAAAGGGTAATGAAGTTCTTGCGTCGTATGACATGCCATGTAAAACTCATGGCAAATTATCCACATTTGCACTACGTCTGAATCACAAGTTAGGGATCCAAACTACTTTTTATGAAGCCCTTTTTTGCAGGGCATATTTGCGATGTCGAACCCCATTTTTTTCCTTCAAAGTGCGAAATTTCCCTCAACATTAATTGCATCTAATAAATTTTCTTGAAATTTTCAAAAAGATTCATTCAATTTTATTATGTCGGCGTTTGTACACTGAAAAAAAAGAAAAATTTTGGTATTGATTCCGAGCCAAAGAAGCGGAGAATACAAGTTAGGATACTTTTAAGACACAATTCTCTTTTAAATTTGGGTTTTGTGTACTTGCTTCTGGGAAGCAAATTTTAATTTTTCGCTTTTTCAGTTTTTTTTTCTTCATATGCTATTAAAGTGCTTTAAAAACGAGTTAACTACAACTTTATTTTCCAAAATTAAGACTCGACTTTCAGTAGAAATTATGTTATGTTTTAATTAAAAAACTTCTTTAAAATAAAAATTTGAAAAACATGTCCTATATTTGAACGATTTTTGCTTTGTAGTCAAGATGCACAAAGACAACAAATTTAAAGAAAATTTCATTAAATTTAAAGATTTTTTCTGAATTATTAAAGTCAAGTTGACCTTACCCATTTTTAAATCAAATCACTAAATTATAAGGACAACACGACTTCATTGAAAAGTTTGTCGACTTTTGGACAAGGAAAAAAATTTTATATTAGAGAAATGCCTCTTTTATGCTAAGCAAAATTTTCATTCGTATTTTAAAGACATGAAATCTTTGACCTCACGACAATATTTTTTTCAGTGTAATACTTTAATACAATTAACCTACATTTTCCCTTTTTGTTTTTTTTTTTAGTGTATACAAACCACAATTTTACAAAATTTCAATGGTAAATTTTTCATTTTGTCAAAATGTCAAAATTGAAATGGCTTTATGATAAATACATACATACATACATACAATTTGCAATTCTCATATATCTTTACTAGTATAACCTAAATTTTTTTGTTTGGCAAACTATAATATCATGATTTATTAACGCTTAGAGATGTTTCAAATGGTTCCAAGTATGGTTTGCATAGATTCTTTCTCAAATTAAAAAAATATTCAACATTTTTCTTGATTCTCTTTTACGTTTTCAGAATACTTTCACCTGTAAATCATTATGTTCTACAGTTGGCCCAATACCTTTGGCTGGTGAATGGGTGCAGTGTACCCATACGTGCCGAAAGCAAGATAGGAATTTAACCTGTTTTAAGTTAGCATTTTGTTTTTTATTGCCTTCATGTGGTTGGACACGTTTAAAACGTTTCTATCTTTTTCGTAAAAGAAAAAATAAAATATAAGAAAACAAAAACAACGACAAGTCTTAACATAAAATCCCATTAAGAATTAAATGGGCAAGAATTAGGGTCAATGAAAAATTAGAAAACAAAAGCAGAAACAAAACAAAATTGAAAACCAGAAGCCCATAAAAACCTCAAGGGCCCAAGTCAGTGCAACTTGTTGCATAATCTTCGATATGAGAAATACGTCTAAATCGACAAAACCTCATTTTCTGGCGCTGTTTGGAACAATTGGTACGCACAAGTAAGCCACAAAATAGCTGCCTACTTGCATATGGCATCAAAAAGGGTAGTCATAACCCAAAATCAAAACACTGGGTGGAGGAGGCGCACACAAACAATTTCTCACCATTAGGTCCTCATAACGCTGGCATTTATTGTTATTATTATAAATATTATAATGGCAGTTTATCCGAGATGATGTTAAAATCAGATAAACCCTCATTCATAACCCACCGTAGCAATTAAAGCTCGAGAGAAGACTAGAGGTGTGCACGTGAGTAATATTTTATATTTTATGTTCGTAAGCGGGATTATTTTCGTGAGCGCGTTTTTCCGAAATTCGTTTCTCACGCACACTCACGAAGATATTATTTTTGTGACTCACGCTCACGCATGACATTTGGTTAGTTAATCACCCTCACGCACACGCACGCCGTTGCCGTCAGCGGGAGTCACGAAAACTTTCGTAAGTCACGACAATTTCGTGTCACGTGCACACCTCTAGCGAAGACTTGGTTTCTTCGGCAATTGGCTAAAACTCAACAGTAATCGGTCTTCGGCGTGATGAGGCCGATTAACTGATTTTTCATTTTTTTTATACCCTCCGCCATAGGAACTTTGTCATTCCGTTTGTAACACATCGAAATATTGCTCTAAGACCACATTAAGTATATATATTCTGGGTCGTGGTGAAATTCTGAGTCGATCTAAGCATGTCCGTCCGTCCGTCTGTTGAAATCACGCTAACTTCCGAACGAAACAAGCTATCGACTTGAAACTTGGCACAAGTAGTTGTTAGTGATGTAGGTCGGATAGTGATGTAGGTCGGATGGTACTGAAATTTGGTAAATGGTGTTGCTATATGGTATCTAACAACCACGCAAAAATTGGTCCACATTGGTCAATAATTATATATAGCCCCCATATAAACCGATTCCCAGATTTGGCTTGCGGAGCCTCAAAGTGAAGCATATTTCATCCGATCCTGCTCAAATTTGGTACATGGTGTTGGTATATGGTATCTAACAACCATGCAAAAATGGGTCCACATCGGTCCATAATTATATATAGCCCCCATATAAACCGATCCCCAGATTTGGCTTGCGGAGCCTCAACGAGAAACAAATTTCATCCGATCCGGTTCAAATTTGGAACGTGGTGTTGGTATATGGTATCTAACAACCATGCAAAAATTGGTCCACATCGGTCCATAATTATATATAGCCCCCATATAAACCGATCCCCAGATTTGGCTTGCGGAGCCTCAACGAGAAACAAATTTCATCCGATCCGGTTGAAATTTGGAACATGGTGTTAGTATATGGTCTCTAACAACCGTGCCAGAATTGGCCCATATCGGTCCATACTTATATATAGCCTCAATATAAACCGTTCTCCAGATTTGACCTCCGGAACCTCTTGGAGGAGCAAAAGTCATCCGATCCGGTTCAAATTTGGAACGTGGTGTTAGTATATGGCCCCTAACAACAATTGGTCCATATACTATACTCAACTTAACCTAACCTATCCTTATAAGAATGAAAATGCTGATCAGCCAGGTCATCATCAATGTCTGGGCTATGCGGCGTGTGGGTTAGGACTTTCCTTTCGGATGTTTCCAATCACATCGTTTTTGTGCGATACAAAGCTCCTGTGATCGTTTCACTTGATTGCGGCAACTCATAGTACACCACACCAAGGTTAGGTTAGGTGGCAGCCCGATGTATCAGGCTCACTTAGACTATTCAGTCCATTGTGATAGCACAGTGGTGAACTTCTCTCTTATCATTGAGTGCTGCCCGATTCCATGTTACGCTCAATGACAAGGGATAATCTACAGCTGAAAAACTTTTTGGTGTTCGGTCGAAGCAGGAATCGAACCCACAACCTTGTGTATGCAAGGCGGGCATGCTAACCATTGCACCACGGTGGCTCACACCATACCAAGCTAGTCCCAACAAATACACACCATAAGCTTCTTCCTATGGATATTCGGCTTTGTCATCGATGTTGAGACATGACCAAGGATTGTCGGAGAGCATCCACTTTTCATTCCATCGCTTTCCATTTAGACACAGTGGTCACATTTGTAGGACATATATTGAGAATCTCAAACCTATTTTGCAATATCCGTTTCTACCGTCGGATATAGGACCACAAAATCGTTCACACATAAATCTGGATACTCATCTTGTTCCATTTGGCCCCAGTGGTCACATTTCTCTCGAGGAGCAGTGCTTCCACTATTTTGTAGACCTATATGGTCTACAAACCCCCAACTAGAGGTGTGCACGTGAGTAATAGTTTACTCACGCTCACGCATACTCACGACTGCACGTGACACGACATTGTCGTGACTCACGAACATTTTCGTGATTCGTGCGTGAGTCGTGAGTCACGAAAATAATATCTTCGTGAGTGTGCGTGAGTAACGAGTTACACTCACGAAAATATTCCTGCTCTCCAACATAAAACGCTTAAGAGTTAAATTCAATTACAATTTTAGTGACACCTGAGATGTTAAGAGTTTAATAACACTCCCGATTTTAATAATGCTCATGTCTTCAGACACTTCGGTAAGGTAAATTAATCACAAAGTTATTCGTGAGTCACGACGTTTTCGTGCGTGAGTGTGAGTGAGTACAAATTTTCTTTTCGTGAGTGTGCGTGAGTCGTACCAAAAAATATCGTGCGTGAGTATGAGTTTTCAGTCGTGAGTGTGCGTGAGCAAACTATTACTCGCGTGCACACGTCTACTTGCAATATTTGTTTCTCAAATCTGATAAAGTACTAAAACATTTATTTTCACATATAAGTCTGGATGTCGATCTTTCTCCATATACCCACATTGGCCACATTTCTCCCGAGGAGCAGTGCTTCCATTTTATTCTAGGCTATATATTAATCCGAAACACATCTTGAAATATCCCTTTTTACCATCCGATAGAAGTCTAAAACATCTATCATTCCATTTGACTCCCAAATACAGTTTGTAACAGGGATCCGGAGCGGAGCGGAGCAATCCCTTTTTTTGCCGGAGCGGGAGCGGCATTTCTAAAATCCGGAGCGAAGCGGTTTCCAAATGAAAAACCGCTCCGCTCCGAATAAAATATTACTTGAATGAAATGTGTAACTTTGAAATTACACTGTGTAGGTAATTTCAAATTTAGCTAGTACTTAGCGTAGTGTGAGTAAACGTTTAAAATGTACGATAGGTATTTTTGTACATAATTTCTACTGGAAGTCGAGTCTTAATATGGAAAAAAATAACTCGTTAACTCGTTTTTAAAGGATTTTGATAACAACTGACGAAAAAAAATCTAAAAAAATTAAAAATTAACATTTGCTTCCTAGAAGCAAGTACATAACCCCCAAATTTAAAAGAGAATTACGTCTTTAAAGTATCCTTACTTGTATTCTCCGCTTCTTTGGCTCGGAATTAATACCCAAACTGTTAAAGTAAAGACAAAATCTTTGGAACCGGGCATGCTTTTTTCATTCACATTTACTTTACTATTGTACTATATCCTAGCATTCTCTTATTTCTGATATTAGTTCTCGAAAATTTAATTAAAATTATGGATAGTTTCAATTTAGGTTGAGAAATATGCGCATATACATTTATTATGCAATAAACCGGTTAGAGTGGTATTTAATGCGTCAAAGAAAACCACTACTGGAGTTTCTTTGAACGATATCCTGCATACCGGACCCATTCTTCAAAACGATCTGATGAATGTTGTTTTACGATGGCGTTTTTTTAGATACGTTTTTAATGGTGACATCCAGAAGATGTACCGCCAAATATACGTTCATCCTGATGATAGACAATTTCAGCGAATATTGTTTAGAAATTTGTCGACTGAAACAATAAGCGATTACTGTTTGAAAACTGTAACCTTTGGAGTAAACTGTGCTCCATATTTAGCGATCAGAACGCTCCTTCAATTGAGCGAAGACGCTAAAGATACTCATCCAACTGCCTCATCCATATTGCAACACCAGATATATGTCGACGATGTTCTCTCTGGTGGTCATTCAATCGCTGAAACAAAATATTACTTGTTACAACTGATCGATTTACTGAATTCAGCTGGGTTTCCTCTTAAAAAAATTACGGCAAATAACCCTGATATTCTGCAACACATGGCCCCCGAGGATCTTCTAAACGAAGATTTTTTAAAACTAGAGGACACAAGTGATACCAAAACATTGGGCATTCGATGGAATGCAATGACTGATTCGTTTTACTATAAGGTATCGAATATTACTATTCCTCCTGGCCCGCTAACTAAAAGAATGATCTTGTCAATAGTCGCAAAATTTTCGATCCTGCAGGTTGGTTATCACCAATAATTGTTGCAGCGAAAATGTTGCTTCAACAATTATGGATCGACGGGACTGACTGGGACGAGGAGATCAAATCCCACTCGTTCGAGAAATGGAACTGCTTTATTCTGAATTTTCCTGATATTGAGTCAATTAAAATTCCACGATGGCTCAATTATTCACCCGACAGACAAATTGAAATGCACGGATTCTGTGATGCTTCTGAGAAAGCATACTGTGCCTGTTTATATATCTGTACCATTTCTTCCGAAAATACCAGAACAACTCATTTGCTTGCTGCGAAAAGCAAAGTTGCCCCTTTAAAAACTGTGAGTTTACCCAGACTTGAATTATGCGCGGCTGCTCTTTTATCGAAACTGCTTAAATCTGTTTGTCAGAATATGAGCTTACGTGTTTCAGACATTTATCTCTGGTCTGACTCAACTATAACATTGGCGTGGTTAGATAAGCCACCTTTTTACTGGAAAACTTTTGTCGCCAATAAAATTACAGAAATTCTTGATAACATTGGGAATGCAACTTGGAGGCATGTCCCAACAAATGAAAATCCTGCCGATCTTGGTACTCGGGGATGTACAGCTTCGGAACTGAGTACAAATTCACTGTGGTGGCATGGCCCTGAATGGCTGTTAAAATCTGCTAAATTCTGGCCAAAATCTACCACGTTCAAAGAACCTGTATTGGAGCGAAAAATAAACAATTTTCATACTGATACACAATTGGAAGATATATTAGATCGTTTTTCATCCTTTCCAAGAGCCTTGCGAGTCTTATGCTTCATTTATCGTTTTATAAACAAATGCAAAAGAAAACCTTGTCCTACTGATTTCATCACTCATGAGGAAATCTTGTTTGCTAAATACAAGCTTGTTCGTTTGGCTCAACAAAAATATTATGCTTCTGAGTACCAGTCGCTGGAAAATAATTTTCCAATAAGTTCGAAAAGTCGCTTACTGACGTTAAACCCAAAACTGGATGATAATAAACTATTGCGAGTAAATGGTCGGCTAGGTAACTCCGATCTGAGTTATAACGAACGCCATCCGATAATCTTGCCTGAGAAATCACGTTTGTGTAAATTATTTATTGAATTTACTCACAAAATGCTATTACATGCTGAACATCAGGTTATGTTGCGCTCAATACGACAAGAATTCTATGTTATACGTCTAAAAAATACGATCAGAAGTTGTATAAGACAATGTCGTACCTGCACTATATACAAGCATCGCATTAGAACTCAAATAATGGCATCCCTCCCAACTGAAAGATGCACATTTTCTTTGCCCTTTACACATACAGGTGTGGACTTTGCAGGACCTTATGAGTTGAAGTCCTCAAGACTTAGAAATGCTAAATTAATAAAGGGGTATGCTGCCATTTTTGTGTGTCTTTCCACTCGAGCCGTCCACCTGGAGACCTGCTCAGAATTGACAACTGAAGCATTCTTAGCAACCTTTAGTCGCTTTGTTGGCCGACGAGGATTCCCCAATAAGATGTTTTCCGATAATGGAACTAATTTCGTGGGTGCTAGTAGGGCATTGGCCACGGAGTACAAAACCTTCTTGAAGAATGTGCAAAAGTCTGTTTCTGATAAATATACTCTGCATGGGTTCTCGTGGCATTTTATTCCTCCACATTCTCCGCACATGGGTGGCCTGTGGGAGGCAGCAGTAAAGAGTATGAAGACTCATTTACGCAAAGTATCTGGAAACATTAAGTTTACGTTTGAAGAATTCTCCACTCTTCTTGTTCGTATAGAAAGTGTTTTAAATTCTCGTCCACTGTCTCCAATGAGTGAGAATCCAAATGATTTGATACCGATCACCCCTGGTCATTTATTAAGAGGAGCTGCATTAGTCGCTGCCCCTGAAGAATATTCTGATAACCTGACGTTACTGAATCGATGGCAAAGATTGAAATCATTACAAATACAATTTGCCAAACGCTGGAAGGCTGAATACATTTGTGAGCTCCAAAGGAGATACAAATGGAAATCTGTTCAACAAAACCTGAAAGCCAACGATTTCGTGGTAATCAAAGAAGACAACCTCCCTCCTAACGAATGGTGTTTAGGCAGAGTGATAAAGGTCTTCAAGGGTTCAGATTCTAATGTTCGCGTTGCCGAAATACGCACCCAAAACGGAATTCTGACACGTCCTTTGATCAAACTGTGCATCCTTCCTATTGATCAAGATTAATGTATCTCACAACCGTTCACATACCTAATAAATCTTACCATTTCAGCTCAAACTCTAGTACACCAATGTGCCGCATTTGTAAGAAGCGTCATTTTATCAAACACTGCCCACATTTTCAAAGGATGTCTGCTGCTGAACGCCGGAATATTATTCGAGAAAAAGGTTTCTGTTTTAACTGTCTATGCACAGCCCATCAAAGGAACTTTTGTCCATCCCGGAACAAATGTTTAGTTTGCAACAAAAATCACCATACTATGGTTCATGTGGATAACATTCAGCAACCGAATTCTCAAAATTCTTCTAATGTTTCCCGATCACGGCCCTTGAAAATTGCTCAGAACAGAATCAAGAGTCGAAAGTGTACTAATAACATTACTCGTCCACGCAGAAGTTCCAGTGTATCTCATCGACATCAAAAGTACCTTAATGAAAGACTGAGCCGCCGTCTATCCTCTCATGTATTTGTACCTACGGCACTCGCTCGCGTGGTAACATCCACAGGAACAACGAAAGTTCGTCTTCTTATGAGCAGCGGAGAGGCCCAGACTGTCGTCTTGCAAAAATTTGTTCACCGTTTAAATCTCAGTACTTCAGTTCGAGATCATAAAGAGTATTGTACGATAAACTTGGAATCTTACCACGATCCGCAAGTAAAAATCCAGATCACCGCCTTGGTTAAACCTCAGTTCAACACAACTTTACCCAAACCCACGTCGGAGCCTTCATTGAGGACAATTTTCGATCATATTATCGATCTTGCTGACCCTCACTTTTTCAATCCAACTAATATTGAACTAATCGTAGCAAACGATCAGCTGTCTGGGATATTAAGAGCTGGAATGATTCAAACGTCATCACATATGCCAATTCTTCAAAGTAGTATTTTTGGCTGGACTGTCTCCGGATCATGTCGCTACCAACATTGCAATCCTGCAAGGCGGGCGGCATGTTAAACCTAGTTTAACAGTTGCGTTTTTTATATATAAATTTGGAATTTCATGAATTAATTACTTGAAATACACTTATAAATCTGAATTAATAATTTTAAGCTTAACGTATCTATTAATATTAACATTGAATTTATTATTATTGGCAACGCTATAAGCAAAGAAAAGCTTTTATCTATTAGTACTATAAGCCTAGTTGTCTCGCTTCAACTTTCTTTTTAACTCCTTTTTTTAAATACTCTCTCTAATGGTCAATTGTCAGCTTACATTATTATACTCGGTCACTTTGAATTCTGTCCTCCAGCCGGTAAGCAGCTCAACACACCAATAAATTGTACATTACATGAAATCTGAAACCTGCCATTCTTTTCTTTTGTTCTTGTTTCTTTATTGGTATCTTTTACATTTTCCTGAGCTGAACTAAATTACATACAGTCCACTTGCAGAAGGTCGATCAGGAAATTGTACAAAGGGGAAAAAAGCGAAATTAGGTAACACTAGATCTGAGTAAGAATATTCGTAGGTATACCACGGACTGATGTCGATGGAGGTTGTTGCAAACATAAACATACACACACACATTACAAATATAACAAAACCTCTTCTGTACGTCTGTTGCAAAACAAAAAAAAACTTTCGGAGAGTAGTTACTTATACTCTGTGTATAGACTTTCAATTCCAATCAGCGTTGCCGTTTTGGTCCGATCGGACCAAAATTGGTCCAAAAGATTTCTAATTTTTAAATTTAGTCCGATGGTCAGACCAAACAGAATTTGGTCCATTTTGGTCCATTTTCATAAATTTGGTTTCTATCACATATTAAATAGTAGATGGTGCACCGCAAAGAATATTGTCGGGAGGCCAAATATTTCACATGCTTAAAATACGAATACGAATTTTGCTTAGAATAGAAGACGTATTTCTCTGAAAAAAAGTTTTTCCTTGTCTAAAAGTCTCTAGACTTTTCAATGAAGTCTGTTTGTCCTTATAGCTAAGTGATTCGACATAAAAATGTGTATCCTAACATGAATGCAAATTTCGTTTTAATGAAGTCAAAATGGATTTAATATTTCTGAAAAAATCTTCAAAATTAATAAAATATTTCAACACATTGTTTTAAAGTCATTATACCCTAAACCACATAGTGGTTAGGATATAATAAGTTTGATCTGTCAAAAAATGTGCCTACAAGAAATATTGATTTTAGACCCCATAAAATATATACCGATCGACTCAGAATCACCTCCTGAGTCGATCTAGCGCTTGGCGTCCGTCCGTCCATCCGTTCGTCTGTCCATGTATTTGTTGTTCACAGGATTTCGGTCGCAATTATTAACCGATTTTGATGAAATTTGGAACAGGGAGTTTTTTTGGGTACAAGGACGAACGTTATTGAATTTGGAAGAAATCGGATCAAATTTAGATATAGCTCCCATATATATGTATTGCCCGATTTCGACAAATGGGGTCACGTTGCACTTTTTTTACTAACCGATCGTCGTCAAATTTAGCACAAAATAATCTTCTGTATCACCCTTTAAGTCTGAAAATTTCATCGAAATCGGTTCAGATTTAGATATAGGTCCCATATATATGTATCGCCCGATTTTGTCAAATTAGGTCATAAAACCCTTATTTATCAACCGATCTTACTCAAAGTTGGCGAAATGTAATCTTCTATAGCACTAACTATATGTGCAAAAAACCATCGAAATCGGTTCAGATTTAGCTATAGCTCCCATATATGTACCGCCCGATTTTTCTAAATAAAATAAAACTCAATTGAACAAATAATACAATGTTTGTACTATAATTTTCTCGAAGAGGAGCGGAGCGGAGCGATTTTTTTTTTTCTCGGAGCGGAGCGAGGAGCGGAGCGAGGAGCGGAGCGAGGAGCGGAGCGGTTTTTTTTTTCTCCGGAGCAGGAGCGGAGCGGAGCGAAAAAAATGGACCGCTCCGGATCCCTGGTTTGTAATATCTGTTTCTACACTGAAAAAATATTGTCGTGAGGCCAGAGATTTCATGTCCTTAAAATATGAATGCAAATTTTGCTTAGCGTAAAAGACGCATTTCTCTAATATTTTTTTTTCCTTGTCCAAAAGTCGACAAACTTTTCAATGAAGTCATGTTGTCCTTATAGTTAAGTGATTTCACTAAAAAATGGGTATCATAACATGAAAGAAAAAATGTTTGGGCTAAGGTCAACTTGACTTTAATAATTCAGAAAGTCTTTAAAATTAATGAAATTGTCTTTAAATTTATTGTCTTTTTGCATCTTGACTATAAAGCAAAAAATCGTTCAAAAATAGGACATGTTTTTCAACACTTTATTTTAAAGACGTTTTTTACTTTAAACATAGCATAATTTCTACTGGAAGTCGTGTGTGTATGAATTTGGAAAATAAAGTTTTCATAAACTTGTTTTTAAAGGACTTTCATAGAATATGAAGAAAAAAAAATGAAAAAGCGAAAAATTAAAATTTGCTTCCTACACACAAAAAAATATCTTTTGTCTTCAATCACGAAATTAATTGATCAAATTAAATGATAATATTAATTAAAAAAATTAATTGAAAGTCAATTAAAAAATTAATTGATACTATTAATTTTTGTGATTGATTTTTGTTTCAATTAAAAATTTGTTGAATCAATAAAATTTGTAATTGAATATATTTTAAAACTCAATAAAGATTTTAATTGGAAAAATTTTCAATCACATAAATGATAATTGATACTATTAATTTTTGTGATTGATTTTTGTTTCAATTAAAAATTTGTTGAATCAATAAAATTTGTAATTGAATATATTTTAAAACTCAATAAAGATTTTAATTGGAAAAATTTTCATGAAATTTTTTTCTGTGTAGAGTCAAGTACACAAAACCCAAATTTAAAAGAGAATTGTGTCTTAAAATTATCCTTAACCGAATTCTCCGCTTTCTTGGCTCGAATTCAATACCAAAATTGTTAAAATAAAGACAAAATCTTTGGAAACGGGCATGCATTTTTTTCAGTGTATCATCGGATAGAGGACCACAAATCTGGATGCACATATAAATCTGGATGCCCATTTGGCCACACATTTCTCTGGAGGAGCAAGCAGTGCCTCCACTTTTTTCTGGGACATACATTGGTAAACCCAACACACATTTTGCAATATCTCTTTTTACCATGAATTAGAGGACTACCTTTAACATATTATAAGTCTGGATGTTCATATTTCTCCAAGCCAACAGTGGACGCATTCCTCTCGGGGGCCACAGTAGACGCATTCCCTCGGGGGTCCATACATTTTTGTAGTCCATATATTAGAAACCCGATGGAAGACTTATTATAGCCTGTTTCTGTATGTCGAACGAGAACTATCGATCGACTGAAATGCATAGAAACAGCTGATTTTTGGTTATAAATTCAGCTGTTTCTTTCCATTTCAGTCGATCGATAGTTCTCGTTCAACATACTGAAATAGGTTATAAAAAAGATCTATCATTCGCATATAAATCTGGACGCTCATCTTTTCCTATTTGTTCCCATTTCTCTGGAGGATCAGTACCTCCACTTTTTCTAGACCATCTATTGGAACTCCCAAATACATTTTGATATATATATATATATATATATATATATATATATATATATATATATATATATATATATATATATATATATATATATATATATATATATATATATATATATATATATATATATATATATATATATATATATATATATATATATATATATATATATATATATATATATATATATATATATATATATATATATATATATATATATATATATATATATATATATATATATATATATATATATATGTTTCTTCCATAATGATATTGTCTCCATCAAAGGCGTTGTCGAAGCTACAAGGCTTTATGTCATCAAGAATTCTTTTAAAGATCACTCTGTCGATTATGGCCTCCTATTTGACTGAAATGCTTCAAATATTAGTGATGGATTAATTTAACATTTGTTGATACTTCCTCGTACTTGACCAGCAATAATAAAAGAGCCAGAGCTAAAACCACGAATGGATGATCATGTAACCTAAGAAGTTTTACAAGGTTACCTAGAGGAATTTTATGCATCTCAGATCGTTGGTATTTTTTGCCATTTCTACCAACTAAAAAAAAAACTAAACTCCTCATGCCTATTGCTGCTAGCCGCTGTCGTATGCAGCATTCTACCACGTATTCATCATCATCATGATCTCCACCACCATCATCATCATTACCGAGGGCATCAATGTTCCTTGTTTACTCTAGGCACTATTCTGTCTGTTTTCTTTTTTGTTTTAACGCCAACATAAAGTGCCGAACCAACAAAAGATTGGATGGAAGAAAAATTGAATTTAATTTAATTCAAACCGCCCCAACAACAAGAACAACGCAACACTTTTCAACAGTATGGGAGGCACAATGCAAAGAGAAGCCCTAACGAAATAAAAGCAAAAACTTTACAAATTAAAACAAAAGATCAAAAACAAGGCCAAGAATGCAACAGCCCACAGTAAATGCTGAGGCAACAACAATAACTGATGTTGCAGCTACAGCAGACATCAGACGTCAGACGAAATTTCTACAAAACCATAATAATAATAAACAATCTTCCCCGCCTACTGGTGGGAGCCCCGATCGTCAACCGCCTTATATAAACAAAACTTCGCATAGTGAGGAAAAAATACAAAAAACAAAAAACAAATAAATATGGGCTTAATTTCGGCCGGGACGAATCTCAAAATACCCACCACCATGAATCAAATACTATAATTGTTTCCTTTGAATACTCTTCGTGGGGTTACTTGAAAATGTATAGAATTTCAGGTAGCAAACATGGAATCGGAGACTTAGCACATTGAGCCTATACCAAAACAAGAACTACGGACCTAAAATACCTCTAAATTTTGAATTTCAGGCAAAATGGTTAAAAATTGCGGTCAGTGAAAAATAAATATAGGAAAATTTCCTATTTTCTAACAATTGTGTTTCTTTAAAATTTAAAAGTATTGAATACTTCTTAGTACGAAGTATTCAATCTTTTCTATAATAAAGGAAGTCAGATTTATCATTTATAAGAAATTTTATTAAATTTGAGAAAACCCGGTTTTAGTATAGTTTTTGATCATTTGTTTGAATGCATTGTTATCAGTGAATAACAATTCCTTGTTCAGTTGTAATTCTCTTCAAAAAGTTAGACTTCGGAAGAAACATATAACAAAGTAGATAGAAATCCCATTGAAATACAGAAAATTGGTTAACCGATGGTCAAACCACGGTTTTTGCGTTTAACCGAAAATTCCACATCGGATACCGGTTAATCGAAGTCAATTGCAAAACGAAAACCGGATAGTGAAAATTGGTATTTTCGATAAAAAAAAAAACCGGGTTTTGCCCCTCGGTTAACCGGTTTTTGACCCTCGGTTAACCGGGTTTCTGATTTTTTAATGAAATTTCTACCTACTTTGATATATTTTTTTCGAAGTTTGAACTTTCTGCAAAGAGATACTGAACACGAGCTTTGAGAGCAAATAAAATCCTACACTGAAAAAACAGTGAACCCACCAAGAAGAAAAATTTTGGTTAATTTTAGAAAATTTCGATTATTTTTAGAAAATTTTAACTAAACAGTATTACAAACGCTGACATCACGCCGATATCACAAAACAACCCAGCAAAAAAATTTGGAAGTTCTTTCAAAGGCACAACTTTAAAAGCACCCAATGATGTTCTTTATTTTAACTACTCAGGAAGTTCTTTTAATCAAATTTTTTATAACTTGGTTTTTTCATACTTTTAATGGGTAATTTTAACTTTTTTGTTTCAAATACGGAGTAAGAATTAATAAAATGGTACAAATCATTTAAATTTTATCGAAAAAATTTCTAAATCCAATCTGAAAAAATTATGAATTTTTGAAAATATTTGAGGTCAAACGTTTCCGACAAGCGTTAGAATCCATTAAAAATTATAAAAATTATTTATTTGACAAAATAACAGGTTGGCTGACACATAGACACATAGATGGCGTCGCTAGTATTAAATGCATATTATTTTTTTTTTAATATAGTACCAACCTCCAAATGATTCGTGTCAAAATTTGACGTCTGTAACTCAATTAGTTTGTGAAATAGAGCGTCTTTTGTGAAGCAATTTTCGTTATTGTGAAAAAAATGGAAAAAAAAATAAATTTCGTGTTTTGATAAAAATACTGTTTTCTGAAGGGGAAAAATATGGTGGAAGCAAAAACTTGGCTTGATAATGAGTTTCAGGACTCTGCCCCAGGGAAATTAACAATAATTGATTGGTATGCAAAATTCAAGCGTGGTGAAAGGAGGACGATGAACGCAGTGGACGCCCGAAAGATGTGGTTACCGACGAAAACATCAAAAAAATCCACAAAATGATTTTGAATGACCGTAAAATGAAGTTTATCGAGATTCATCAATATTTGGATATGCGGAAGCTCTGTGCAAAATGGGTGCCGCGCGAGCTCACATTTGACCAAACACAAAAACGTGCTGATGATTCTGAGCGGTGTTTGCAGCTGTTAACTGGTAATACACCCGAGTTTTTCCGTCGATATGTGACAATGTATGAATCATGGCTCCATCACTACACTCCTGAGTCCAATCGACAGTCGGCTGAGTGGACAGCGACCGGTGAACCGTCTCCGATGCGTGGAAAGACTCAAAAGTCCGCTGGCAAAGTATTGGCCTCTGTTTTTTTGGATGCGCATGGAATAATTTTTATCGATTATCTTAATAAGGGAAAAACCATCAACAGTGACTATTATATGGCATTATTGGAGCGTTTGAAGGTCGAAATCGCGGCAAAACGGCCCCATATGAAGAAGAAAAAAGTGTTGTTCCACCAAGACAACGCACCGTGCCACAAATCATTGAGAACGATGGCAAAAAATCATGAATTGGCCTTCGAATTGCTTCCCCACCCGCCGTATTCTCCAGATCTGGCCCCTAGCGACTTTTTCTTGTTCTCAGACCTTAAAAGGATGTTCGCAGGGAAAAAATTTGGCTGCAATGAAAAGGTGATCGTCGAAACTGAGGCCTATTTTGAGGCAAAACCGAAGGAGTACTACCAAAATGGTATCAAAAAATTGGAGGGTCGTTATAATCGTTGTATGGCTCTTGAAGGGAACTATGTTGAATAATAAAAACGAATTTTGACAAAAAAATGTGTTTTTCTTTGTTAGACCGGTTACTTATCAGCCAACCTGTTATCACAGGATTTTTTAATTTACATCCAAAACATTGAATTCGGATCACACCTAAAAAAGTGATGCCAATTCAGTGCAACGGTTGTTGAAATAGAGGACTTCTGTCCTATGACATGCCCATGTTAAATTCATCGCTTCTGCGTCAATTTTGCACCACTTCCGGATCCAAAAAGGACATTTTCATTACTTTTTTGGCTACGCTTTTTTTTTTTGCTGGGAAGGTAAATGTTGTTCTATAAATTGAAGAAAATTTATTAGACATCATTAATATTTTTCACTTGTTAAAGCAAATTTTGTAGTTTGAAGGAAAAAATTGGAGAAAAATTGCAAGAATGTATTTAGTGCCATATGAAGTTCAATATTGGCGAATATGTAGTAAAATTTTAAAATGTAAATAAATAATGAACTATTTTGTGAGAAGTACGAATTTAGTAAATCTTTATCCTTCATTTGTATATAATTTTTTCCCGTTTTTTAGTTAATTTAACTAACTTAGAGTAAAGGAAACTTTCTTCAAACATAATACCATGAACTAAAATAAAGTTAAATTGCCTTTGAGTGTAATTTATTAGAAGTGCTTTGACAATTGTCTGAAATCTTTTTTATTTTTTATACCCTCCACCATAATCCTATGGTGGAGGTTATACATTGTCATTCCGTTTGTAACGAATCAAAATATTGGTCTAAGACCCCATAAAGTATATTCTGGGTTGTGGTGAAATTTTGAGTCGATCTAGCGGTGTCCGTCTGTTGAAATCACGCTAACTTCCGAAAGAAACAAGCTATAGACATGAAACTTGGCACAAGTAATTGTGCCATCCGATGTAGATCGGATGGTATTGCAAATGATATCGGATGGTATTGCAAACCATATCGGTCCACTTTTACGCATAGCTCCCATATAAACGGACCCTCAGATTTGGCTATCGGAGCCTCTTAGAGAAAACAATTTTATCCGATCTGGCTGAAATTTGGTGCGTGGTTTTAATATATGGTCCCTAATATGCATGCAAAAATTGGTGCAAATCGGTTCATTATTAGGTATATATAGCCCCATATAAACCGATCCTCAGATTTTCCTTGCGGACCTTCTTGAAGGAGCAAATTTCATCCGATCCTGTTGAAATTTGGTACGTTGTGTTAGTATATGGTCCCTAATATTCAAGCAAAAATTGGTCTATATCAGTTCATAATTATATATGGGACCCATATAAACCGATCCCCAGATTTGACATCCGGAGCCTCTTGGAGGAGCAAATTTCATCCGATTCGATTAAAATTTTGTACGTTGAGTTAGTTATTGCCTCTAAAAACCGTGCATAAATTGGTCCATATCGGTCCATAATTATATATAGCACCCATATAAACCGATCCGCAGATTTGACCTCAAGAGCCTCATGGAGGAGAAGGAGGGTTCACTTCTCAATAATCGTATGTGTGGATTAAAAAATTATTGCTTGGAATTCAAAATGAGTGTGCTTGTGAATGGTTGTCGTTAAAGAACCCTACACAGAAAAAAATATCACCAAAATATTTCCAATAAAAAAGTTAATTGAAGTTGAATTTTTTTTCAATTAATAAATTAATTGATACAATTAACTGTTTAATCATGATAGAAACATTAAGTTAATTAAGTCAATGATTGAAAATTTTAAAATTTTTAATTAAAAAATTAATTGATACAATTAACTTTTTAATCAAATTCGGAAGACTAATTCAGTTAAAAAAAGTGCTGATTTTTTTTTAAATTTTTAATTAAAAATGTATTTCAAACAACCATTTGTTAATCCAAATAAAAACTCTAAGCCAATTCAGAAAGTAATTAAAAAAAGTTACCTTTTTTAATTAATAAATTAATTGAGTTTTGCAATCAACATCAATTAAAATTTTGATTGAATCAATTAAAAAATGAATTGAAATTTGCTGAAAAAAATCAATTAATTTTTTAATCAAGAATTTTTTCTATGCCCAATTAAAACTGTGATTGATACTATCATTTTCGTGATTGAAGACATTTCAATTAAAAATTTTATTGGATCAATTAATTTGGTGATTGAATCAGAAAAACATTTTTTTGTGTGTATGATTCTATGGGAAAATTCTAATGTTTAAGGAGGCAATCTTGTTTGTGAGAAAAATATTGTCAAATATATTTTGTTATTGTAGTGCTCCAAACATATTATATGATTACATAAAACAAATATCACAATGTTTCGACAGTGACCAAAAAAATGCAAAATATGTATGGGGTCTATGTCAGAAAAAAGTGATTTTAGGGTGTATTGACGCCAGCCATGTATCGGTAAATATGCAATGAAATTCGCTAAGGACATCGGACGAGTGAATCTCACTGCAAACTAAGAGTAACAAAATCCGAAATGTTTTGTTTATTTTCCTCAATTGAATTTTCTGTTTTGCTCCAGTCATCATTATGATCAGCTCAACCCGGGATATACATTTCTTCTGTTTATACGCCAACATCGACATAAACTTCATCACTTCAAAGTAAACTATGCACTTTATTGCATTTATGTCTCTGGGTAGTGACTCGAGCTGTGCTGGGGGTAACCAATATTGTGTTTTTTTCCTCATTTGTTTCCACATCATCGTTGCGGTCGAACGGTTTTATTTCCTTATGTGCCAACAAAACCAAAAACTCCGTAAAGATCTTCAAGAGTATTTATGTACGTGGAACTCCATTAAATTATTTTTGAATATGCGCCCACACATATGTGTATGTGCGAGAGTTTTCGTAAGATTCGCAGAAGATTGTGCCAGGATAGAAGGATAATATTATGACATATATACACTGAAAACAAGTAAACTGTTTGATGGGAAAAATGAACTATCTCATACGAAAATTCTACTCCATTTTTTGAGATTTGCAGAATGTGTTGTTATGCACAAAGAAAAAGTAATGATCTGGTATAGTTTTTAAGTACTCTTTACGAAATTGCACCGCCTCATAGAAAAATTAACAAAAACTAAAGAAAAAATCAACGGCAAAACGAAATGAACACTAGTTGAGAACATTTTCTTCTGTCTCCTTTCAATGTATTCTGCCCGGTCCTTTTTTATAATCTTTATGTGTGACAAATTTGTAGATTATGGTTTACTTAATTAAGTGCCCAGGTAAGAGACTACTCAACTTAAGATTTGGAAGTACACGCAAAGAAAAAAAAACGTTTGGAAAACGTGTACCGAAAACGTTCTTCTTTTGTTAGAGTTCTTCGAAAATTTTAAACTTTTATCACCACAAAAATTCGTTTGTTACCAAATTTTTATTTTTTCAATAAACCAACAACACAGTCCATTTCGTTTATATCAAGCACTGTCCTTTTCTAAGTTTAAGTCTTTAATAAGACACAGTTTACAGTTCATAGTAAAATTTAATATAGTAGTACGTAATGTTGAACGTCTTTTCGGAATTTTCCGAACATATCTGGAATATATGTAAACAAAAAGTTCGGTCGAAGCAGGGCTCGAACCCACGACCCTTGGCATGCAAGGCGGACGTAGCAACCACTGCTCCACGGTGCCCAACTAAATGTTTGTTTCTGTTAAATAAAGTTTGTTTAATCGGCTCGTGGGCGCCGCAAGCTATGCTATATTAATATAGCTTATATGGATAATTATCTATTGATGACAATAACAGCTGGATAGTGTGCTGGCTTACAAATTGCATGGTCCGCGGTTCGATTCTCTGTCCAGGCGAAAGGTAAAATTTAAAAAATTATAAAATCGAATAATTTCTTCTACATTGTTTGTAGTACAGAAAAAGGTGCTAAAAAAAACCTCGTGGAAGTGAGAAAAATTTGAGGGAAAATCTTTTCGGAATTTTCCGAACATATCTGGAATATATGTAAAAAAAAAGTTCGGTCGAAGCAGGGCTCGAACCCACGACCCTTGGCCCAAATAAATGTTTGTTTCTGTTAAATAAAGTTTGTTTAGTCGGCTCGTGGGAGCCGTAAGCTATGCTATATTAATATAACTTATATGGATAATTATCTATTGATGACAATAACAGCTGGATAGTGTGCTGGCTTATAAATTGCATGGTCCGCGGTTCGATTCTCTGTCCAGGCGAAAGGAAAAATTTTAAAAAATTATAAAATCGAATAATTTCTTCTACATTGTTTGTAGTACAGAAAAGAATGCTAAAAAGTAAAAAACCTCGTGGAAGTGAGAAAAATGTGAGGGAAAATGCAATTAACCAGAAAAGATTGTTTTTTGAGTTAGTCTCTACACGCACAGAAAACCCATGTTTGGACATGGTTGCCGCATACATTTAATGCTTATCTAGAGCATATAATTGCCGCGAAAACCATGTATTTTGTCTTTGTAAAAATAGTTTTCGAGCTGAGAAAAATGTATGGTGGCAATAAGTATTTGAATGGTTCTCAAATACCGCAAACATGTTCTATCATTTAAATGATAGAATTTGAGACCATTAAATGGTCGGGAAAATCATGTTCCTGACCATTCAATTTTTTTACTTTTTTACAGGGAAAAAAGTATTTTTATAGATTAAGAATAGACATGTCTAGAACCATTACATGGCCATAAAGACCATTTACATTTTTTTCGTGACCATTTATTTTTTTAACTTTTTTGCAGCGAAAAGAATTTTATAAAAACATTGAGCAGGAACACACGATTTTCATTTTGCGTGTCAGTCGTGTGTTGTTTGTTTCTTGGAATGGACGGAGAATACGGATTTACTGTTTTGTGTTAATTTATTTATTCAGTAGTGGCACGTGGTTTTATGTGAAGACAAAAAAGGAAAGTGTAATTGAAAAAATGTACCTGTTTTTTGTTCTGCATTTTGCTATATGGTATTATTTATTTTTATTTGCAGTTATATGATGTTTGCGTTTGTACATTTGAAGGGCACGCAGTAAATATGGAATGAATATTTATTGTTGAAATTCAAATAAAATAGAGTGTGTAAAAATATATGATGTTTGCTTGAACGGCATTATAAATACAAATAAACAATGAATTAGTTTATAAATAAATAAAAACAAATAAATAAAGTTAATTTTGTGTTTTCTTTTCTCAAGTGGCGTACTTTTTTCGACGATGAAAAAAGTTTTTTTCATAATGATCAAAACATTTTAGGTTGTGGCCATGTTATTTTAACTAGAAGAAAAACATTTTGAATGAATACCATAACATTTTAAATCGTGACCATTGTCTTTTCATTCAAACAAAATTATTTTTATCAATATAATAACATTTTAGATGAGGACAATTATATTTTTCTTAGAACCATGTTCACTGAGCAAACATGGTTGCAGGTGAAAATGTTACATGGTCGCCTCAAAAATAGTTCCTATCATATTATTTCGCTCTTCAAATATGATTGTGACAATCATGTTTCATCTCTGCGTGTATGGAATTGTTTTTACATCCTGGAAAAGAATAAACGTTTATCACAAAAAGAATATACTTTTCTTCCAAATAAACTTCCTTACAGCGAAAAGCAAATGAAAAACGAACTTTGTTTGTCTAAAATTTCGTTTGGGAGGAAAGAATTATTTTTTTTGCGTGTAGTGACATTTTTATCGCCTCCAATAAATCTCTAGGCCTTTCGTAAAGTAAAAGTAAACGTTTAAATAATGCGCTTTACTTTGCTGCATTATATATCAGCCACCCTGTACTCTTTTCTAAACAAAAGTGGAAGCTTTTGTTTTGTTAAGAGCTTCAATTGGCTTGGGGCAATAGGCCGTCCTGTCGTTGTGACTTTTTGTACTTTTTTTATTGTACCTTTTGGTTGGAGAGGGGGGCCTCCCCCGTGCCCGACGTAAATAAATAAGTGAAATAAGTAAATAAGTGAAAATATTAAACTTCTCCGATTTACTTGAAATTTATAGAGGACGTGAGGGAAGATTATGAAACTAATAGGGGATACCTGATTTTGTGATATTTGGACGGGAAGGGGGATCACCCCTATACCGTGCTTCTTGAAAATCGGGCTTATGTTTATAGGCAATTTCTAAATTAATATATGTTTGCATCCACACATATTATATTTAAAAACATGTTATGTCCCAAACATAATATGCTATAACATATTAACATATATGCCGCAAACATATTTTTATACCCTTCACCACTACTGTGGTACAGGGTATAATAAGTTTGTGCATTTGTAAAGGGTGATTTGTTAAGAGCTTGATAACTTTTTTTTTAAAAAAAAAACGCATAAAATTTGCAAAATCTCATCGGTTCTTTATTTGAAACGTTAGATTGGTCCATGACATTTACTTTTTGAAGATAATTTCATTTAAATGTTGACCGCGGCTGCGTCTTAGGTGGTCCATTCGGAAAGTCCAATTTTGGGCAACTTTTTCGAGCATTTCGGCCGGAATAGCCCGAATTTCTTCGGAAATGTTGTCTTCCAAAGCTGGAATAGTTGCTGGCTTATTTCTGTAGACTTTAGACTTGACGTAGCCCCACAAAAAATAGTCTAAAGGCGTCAAATCGCATGATCTTGGTGGCCAACTTACCGGTCCATTTCTTGAGATGAATTGTTCTCCGAAGTTTTCCCTCAAAATGGCCATAGAATCGCGAGCTGTGTGGCATGTAGCGCCATCTTGTTGAAACCACATGTCAACCAAGTTCAGTTCTTCCATTTTTGGCAACAAAAAGTTTGTTAGCATCGAACGATAGCGATCGCCATTCACCGTAACGTTGCGTCCAACAGCATCTTTGAAAAAATACGGTCCAATGATTCCACCAGCGTACAAACCACACCAAACAGTGCATTTTTCGGGATGCATGGGCAGTTCTTGAACGGCTTCTGGTTGCTCTTCACTCCAAATGCGGCAATTTTGCTTATTTACGTAGCCATTCAACCAGAAATGAGCCTCATCGCTGAACAAAATTTGTCGATAAAAAAGCGGATTTTCTGCCATCTTTTCTAGGGCCCATTCACTGAAAATTCGACGTTGTGGCAGATCGTAAGTCTATTCATGATGAAATGTCAAAGCATACTGAGCATCTTTCTCTTTGACACCATGTCTGAAATCCCACGTGATCTGTCAAATACTAATGCATGAAAATCCTAACCTCAAAAGAATCACCCTTTATGTAACGCCAAGAAGGAAAAGTCTGAGACCCATCGTTTAGTATACCGATCGTCTTAGAATTAAATTATGAGTCGATTTAGCGATGTCCGTCTGTCTGTCTGTCTGTCTGTCCGTCTGTCTGTCTGTCCGTCTGTCTGTTGATGTATTTTTGTGTGCAAAGTACAGCTCGCAGTTTTAGTCCGATTGTCCTAAAATTTGGTATGGGGTCCTGTTTCGGCTCAAAGACGATCCCTATTAATTTTGTAAAAAATCGGTTCAGATTTAGATATAGCTGCCATATATATTTTTCACCGATCTGGTCATAATTGGCGTGTATATCAACCGATCTTCCTCAAATTCCGTACATCCCAATATTTTATGAGTCTCGAAAAACTTGCAAAATATCAGCCAAATCGGTTCAGATTTAGATATAGCTCCCACATATAGCTTTCGCCCGATTTACACTCAAATGACCACAGAGGCCAATTTTTTGCTCCGATTTAGTTGAAATTTTGCACAGGGAGTAGAATTAGCATTGTAGCTATGCGTGTCAAATTTGGTTGAAATCGGTTCAGATTTAGATATAGCTCCCATATATATTTTTCTGATTTCGACAAAAATGGTCAAAATACCAACATTTTCCTTGTAAAATCGCCACTGCTTAGTCGAAAAGTTGTAAAAATGACTCTAATTTTCCTAAACTTCTAATTCTAATTTAGATCTACAAAGTGGTGCAGGGTATAATATAGTCGGCCCCGCCCGACTTTAGACTTTCCTTACTTGTTCTAGTTTATGAACATTATAAGCTTGCACTTAAAAATAATGTACTAAACATATAATGTTCCCAAACATATAATTTTTACACCCAAACATATGAAAAACAGACTTTTTAATCTGTGTGGTCGTGGAAGGGAATAGTGAGTTCGGCGATTTAGAAGTTAAGAAGTTACGAAAAGAATATAGGTTACGTGATTTTGCGATATCTGGCCGGGGAAGGAGAGGGTTCTACTTGACCACTTTTGGCAAGAAGCCTTCTTCTTGCCAGACTTATGTAAGTTAAAAACTTAAATGTACATGAAATTGACAGGTACCATTGAGGGAAAAGCTTCTGATCCGTGCCTAAGTACTTTTGCTTTTCCATTTTATTGGATAGGAAATATAAAGGGTGATACGGTCAAAATTTGGTCAATATAAACTTGATGTATTTCTTTCAATTTTGCATTTAAAAAACCTGAACACCCCTCATTTTGAAGGTGTGTGTGTGTAGAATGTTGCTCCTATTTTGATTTTGGAATTCACTCTTCAGTTGTCAAAATGCCGTCCAAGTAAGAAGAGCAGCGTATCAAAATTTTGCTCGCGCATCGCAAAATCCGAGCTACTCGCACGCAAAGCTGGCAAAATCGCTAAAAGTTGCCAAATCAACCGTTACAAATGTAATTAAAGTGTTTGGGGAACGTTTGTCGCCAGCCAGGAAGTCTGGATCGGGGGGAAATCGAAAGCCGCTGAGACGACAAAGAGAGTTGCCGGTAGTTTCAAGCGAAACCCTAACCTCTCTCTCCGAGATGCCGCAAATAAGCTGGTTGTATCGTCTACAACCGTACCTCGAGCCAAAAAACGAGCCGGACTATCGACTTGCAAGAAGGTAGTGACTCCAAATCGCGATGATAAACAAAATACGACGGCCAAAGCGCGATCCCGGAGGCTGTACACGACGATGCTGACGAAGTTTGATTGCGTGGTAATGGACGACGAAACCTACGTCAAAGCCGACTACAAGCAGCTTCCGGGACAGGAGTTTTATACGGCAAAAGGCATTTTCATAGCTTCCGGGACTGTCAACCAAGAAATTTACGTGAAAGAGTGTTTGAATAAACGTCTGCTGCCTTTCCTGAAGAAACACGGTTGTTCCGTACTGCTTTGGCCGGATTTGGCACCTTGCCATTACGGTAAAAAGGCCATGGAGTGGTACGCCGCCAACAACGTGCAGGTTGTTCCCAAGGACAAGAACCCTCCCAACACGCCAGAACTCCGCCCAATTGAGAAATACTGGGCTATTGTCAACCGGAACCTAAAGAAGACCAAAAAAACTGCTAAGGACGAGCAGCAGTTCAAGGCAAACTGGCGTTCTGCGGCGAAGAAGGTGGACAAGGTGGCTGTACAAAATCTGATGGCAGGTGTCAAGCGTGAGGCCCGGCAATTCGGATTTGAAAAAGCGAAAGCCTAACTGAATATTTTTCCTAAATTTTATACTAATTGAACTTGAAAAAGAAATTTAATTTGATTTTTTAAATAAACGATTTCACCGATTTACACGCGTTTTCCTTTGACCAAATTTGGACCGTATCACCCTTTAGATTTCGGTTTGTTAAGGAGAAGGATCCCTCCACTTGACAAACCACGCTTGAAATTGACAAGAAATGTGAAGGATGGTCTAACTACTTGAATACAGAACATAATAAAAAAATTGTGTAAGGGACCACTCTCTCCCAGATGTAGAACAAACATTTTAATTTTGAGGACCTACCTCAATTACTCCAAGAGGTATATGAGTTTGTTCTGAAAACTTGATTCTTGAATTGTGACCAAATAACCTTACGAAAATAAGCGTTATTTGGTCTATAATAACTTTCTAAGTGTGAGAAAAAATACCAAAAAAATCAGCTATAGTTTTTGTATGAATGTCCACACGGACAAAAAAGACTGTTTTACATATGTTTGGGTGTAAAAATTATATGTTTGGAACTCCAATTTTTTAACACAATATTTTTAAGTGCAAGCAAATAATGTTCATAAACTAGCATAATATTTTTGGGACATATATGTTAATATGTTAGAACATATTATGTTTGGGACATAAAATGTTTATAAATACAATATGCTTCGATGCACGTATTATTTTAGAAATAGCCTATAACCATATATGTGTTTAGAAAGAGAAATCTAGAGAGTATGCTGCAAGTAAAATAATGGACGTAATCAATTGGCGCCTTAAAAATATATCCTCACAAAGAAAATTTCATTAACCCTTATATTATGTTGGGGTCATTTTATAACCCACATCGTATTTTTCATCAGCGCATTTCTTACTGTTGGAATATAAATAAAAGTTCTTACTAGTCACTGCATAAATTGTTGACTTGTACTGAATTCTTGCTGAGCAGTAAGAATTTTTAATTATATTCCAACAGTAATAAATACGCTGATGAAAAATACCATATTGGTCATCAACTGACCCCAACATAATATAAGGGTTAAAATTTTTTTCTACCAATGTATGCCCTAAGGTGAAACATAATATGTTTGAACAATACAAACAATATTTTGTTTGGACCAATCCTGAAAATATATATGCTTGAAGCAAAATGTGTTTGGGCTATATGTTATAGAAGCGATTTTTTGAGGGTGCATTTACTATAGACATACGGTGGAAAAATGGTTTCAAAATTTCGTATTTTTCGTTTATTGTTCAAAAAAAAATATAAAAATGCATTTTAGAGCTCACGAATATGTTAAATATTTATATATTATTTAAATTAAAGCCTTTACTTTAAAATAATATCGGGATATAAATCGAAACTATGTGCACACAGAGAAGTTATTGGTTGAAAATCGATTGCTGTAATGAAAATTCTGCATTTACAATGAAATCACAGTTGTGTTAATATATTTACTTTATTTACAACCCTTATTTTGTTCCTTCTACCATTTGGCGCTTATTATTATAGATTTTTGTTTATAATACAAGTCAAATAGTTGTCTGAACTAACTGTCTCTCTTTTGAAAAAATTTTGATCGAATTCGATAAGCACAACCAACCTTATAAACCCCTCATAACTGTAATTTAGTATTCAGAACTTTCAATTGATACTCACAGCCGAATTGCTTTGGAAGTTTTTTTAAATGTCAATAATGTTATTACCAATTATTCAATGTTGAAGGAAAACGTGTTTTTTTAAATTTAAGATAAAAACCACTGAAAACGGAAAAAATTTCAGCCGTTTCCAAGTTTATTTGACTCCTCGGTGGACTGGCTGTCAAATGGTTTTACGAACAACTCGCGCAGGCTTCAGGATATCCAAGGCACGAGTCAAATCGAGTTACATATATAGTTTTGGATGTGGAACAATTTTATTGCCTTAAAGGGCAAAATATTAAACCATTTAACGACTTTAATGCGTCTACCAAAGGAAGTGACCATGGCGAGTAGATTCTTATTTATTTTTTAACCCTGGAAAGTCATCCTTATTTTTTGTACACTAACGTCATCCTTCGTCATTTTGACTACGGCTTATTTCAAGACGCTATAATTTACATCGTAAGCAAAAATGAGAACCAAAATTTAGTTTATTTTCTTATTCAATTTGTTTTTAATTAGTATAAAACAAAAATTCATAAAATGGTTGAATTATTATAACTTAAATTTATCATTTCCCAATCGATTAAAATGCATTTTAAATCGAAAATGAAATTACGCGTCGTCATTTTGACGAAGGATGACTGTCCAGGGTTAAAACTCCACACTAATTGTTCGACTTAATTTGTAGTGTTTTTAGACTGGCTATGTTGGTCCATTTTATGGTATACCACTATGTGCTCAGGTCGGACCCCATTTACTAAGGTACTAAGAGTCCCTATCAATTCTGCAATCCATACTAGCGGCTATACTTTTAAAGGTGAAAATTTTTTAAAATTGTTATCAATGTATTGTATTCAGGTATAAAGTGATTTTATGTACGTTTCTATTATCTAAAAATATAAATAAAATACAATATTTTGAGGAAAACATTATTTTCAATTCGTTTAAGGTGTTAGTAAAGTTGGGCAATACAACCAAATGAAGAAGGGAGCAACGACCAATTTCATTGTCTAATACAACCAACTCCATATATAGTATTAGTTGGATTTCCCATAATTCGATTGAGTCGACCGAATTTGTCGGGTATCACAACTGCCAGCAGATAGTTGTTGTAACTGCCAAAAGGAGGTTGGCAATAAATTCGATTATCACAACCAATCTGTACTCTCTGTGTGGGGAAATAGAATTTGATGTCGTTTTCGTATGCCCTCCTAAGTGGACATCGGTAGTCAAAGGGTTAAATGTATGGGTTATATGTGATAAAATGGAAGTGGTTCCTACAAAATGTAATTAATTCCCATTTTGAATTTTTTTCATCATATCAACACAAGCGGTTTACATTATATCTTATTATTTTTGTCAGTTGCAGGAACAGGAGACTCTTTTACTTCATTTGTCATGTCAACTTAGAAAAGGGGTTTAGCATGAAACTTAAGCTTTCTTTTAGTTTAACGCAATAAACAACAAGGAATCTAATTATAGATTCATCAACAACAATCAAAATTGGCTTACCTTTAACAGCTTCGTAGTATCCCAAATCCAGCGTGAATGTTTTCTTTTAAACAGCCAAGAACAAGAAATATCCAAATCACAAACTCACTCTCCCCTTTGAGGATATGCTGTTCCTTAGAGGAGTTAAATATTCACAGAAATCCTTTGGATGTATTCTTACAAATCAAAAGATATTCTTCAAGAGTCAGCCAGATGTTGATTTAGATGGGTGTGCAGAAAACTTTAAAATGTTTCGAGGTCACGGATGCGAGAGTTTGGTGGTGGAAACAATCGAAATGGTTGAACTTCCGAAAACACCAAAAAAAATCGTTCAAAGGTAAACACACGCGCACGTTGGGGTTTCTAAGCGTTACTGGTTGGTTTGCGAGATTCCAGGTGAAACTGGAAAATTTTTACAAGAGATGAAAACAGCAAAAACAAAAAATCAAGGCCTGTCTTAACGGAGTTCCCGCTCCACAATTCGGGTAATTTTCGTTTTGTTTTTGCCAAGACAGATGATGATGATGATGATGACTACGTTGGGTCAATTATTCGTTCACTGGCAATGGGTTGGCTGATTGTGTTGTTTTTTACGATTATGGTGACGATGTTTTTGTTGCTGCCGCTGCCGCTGCTGCTGGTTTGTTTTCTCTATCTCTTCGGTCTTCGGTGTGTGTTGAGGGCAAATGATCTTCTTCTCCTTGCTTTTCTTTTTCGCTGGAGTTATTTTGCCGTTACTGAGACTTATTAATGTTGTTGTTGCTGTTGTTAGTATTGGTAGTAAAACTTGTTGCGTTGATTTACGTTTCTCCGGTCTCGTAGAAACGTTTGAGGTGTGTGGTGTTATTGAATACTCTTCGTTTCTAGATACTTTTCCTTGGGATTTTTAAAATAGTATTGGCGTTGTTGTTATTATTGGCGTTTATTTTGAAGCTGCACAAAAAATAATTTTGGGGAAAAGTAAAAATCAAGAGTCAGCGGGAGAAAGAGAGAGAGAGAGAGAGAGAAAAGAGAATAATACAAAATATTATTAAAAAATATGGAAAATGGGGAGCATTTAAATATGTTTTGTTTTTGTGTGTTGGTTTATAAGATTGATAGGGAGATTACTGTCCGATCTTGGGGAGGTAAAGCGCGGCTTGGCTGACCTTAATCTATTTGTATACACTCAGGCTCAGAAAAATAGGTACACACAATGAAAATTTAATTAAAATTGGTCTAAGCAATTTCTTCATTACTTTAGCAAAACAAAAAAAATCAAATATAAGGAAAATGTTCTTTAATAGTATGGCATGTTTTGTTATTTAATATAAACTTGATTACAATAACGAAAAATCATTACTATCATTTCGTTTGTATACATTTCGTTAATATTACGAACACTTTTCTCCCTCTAATTCTAAAAACTTATGTTATTGCAGTGAATCCTCTTAAAATAGGACATTTTTAAAAGCGGACAATTTTCGTACAAAGATTTCTTGTCCTTAAACACAAACACAAAAGCGATTTTTGGCTATCAAAGGAGACACGTTTCTCCCATGAACCGATAGTTTACTTAAACGTCGATAAACTTTTGTTCGAGTATCCTTCAGTTGGGCCTAGCCGTATAATAGGGCTGTTTTCTTTTAGCACTGGATACCCTAAGCCGTGAAGGACTAAAAGAAAAACAGCACGCAGAGAAGGAATATGATCACCTCAAACATGTTTCAAGAGCAAAATATTATTTTTGTATGGTGACCATGTAACATGTTTGTCACTAAAATGTTATTTTCTCGTCAAATATAACCTGCTTGCCGAAATCAGATACATGATTTCCGAGGAAATAACATGGTTACGAAAACCATGTTACATGGTCACAACCCAAAAATAACATTTTGCTCTTAAAACATGTTTGAGGTGATCATATTCCTTCTCTGGGTGAGAGTACTCGTTTATCCAGGACATCTCCAAAAATATTCAACACTGTCATCAGCTGTTTAAAAACAATCACAGAATAGAAGTGAAATCTTCCATTTTTAATGTATGAAATGCTCCAATTAGTAATAAATATTTACTGCTGCGATTATTTATGACACTGTAATTACTTTGAGTTTCTTGTTTTTCGATAAATTAGTCACAATAAAGTGCTATTGTGAATCGAAGAAGCCTCACTTTATCAAAATATAACCTGGCAACATCGGCGCGACTTACACTGATGATATGTTCTGGATAGAACACCAGTGCAACGTTGTTCTGGATAGCTCATACAAATGTTGCAACCAGTGCTAAAAGGAAACAGCCCTCAAGAGCTCAAATACAAGTTTGTTTTCTTCATAAGGAGTTAGCATAAAGGGCCCAAAATTGAGTTATGTATCCAAGCCAGATCTATGCTGAAGACTGTGAAAAGGTTCATTCGCCCGAACCGAAACATGTACAGTATAGGCGTGTATAGATTTGTATCTGGCGTTTTCTTTTCAATGACTCACTAATAATAAGTTCCTTAATCTAAAATTGTCCATAGAGCTCGAAAAATAATTGTAAAATTAAAGATATCATGCATTTGGACGTTAATTGCCTGTTTCGGTATCAGGTTAACATGAAAAATAATAAGCAACGAAGAGCCCGTCGTAAAACTAGGAAAAACACTACTAATGTACGCGTTAGAATTGTTGTTGTCTCCTTGAAATCAGTTTCTGTAAGTTGTCACATGTTGTTGTTGTTGATTGTAGCAACAAAAAAACAATGTTCGATTGTTCACCACTTTGGTGAATTCAAACAAAATAGCTTTCTAAAAATAAATTTCGTGTTGTTGCATTATAAGATTATAAGATAAGATTAAGGGACTTGGAGTTATATGAAAAGATGATGTACAGTGGGAGTAAAGATGATTCAATTTGTAAGAGAATAATTCCCAAATGTTTTCTTCATAAGGAGTTAGCATAAAGGGCCCAAAATTGAGTTATCTATCCCAGCCAGATCTATACTGAAGACTGTGGAAAGGTTCATTGGCCCGAATCGAAACATGTACAGTATAGGCGTCTATAGATTTGTATCTGGCGTTTTCTTTTCAATGACTCATTAATAAAAAGTTCCTTAATCTAAAATTGTCCATTAAGCTCGAATAATAATTGTAAAATTAAACAAGCGATTTCAATTCGGCAACATTTTGCGTAGTCGGATGGCCAGAATGTGTTTGACAGAAAAGACCTGCACTTAAAAAAAAAAATAATGAACCCAACAGATAATATTAACAATTTACTTATTTATTTTCGAGAAATTTAGGATATTTTTTTTTTTGACATAACAAGTAGTTAACCCTTTCACTACCGAATTAAACCTAATGTTAAAAACTTTCATTTTCCTCTGTTTCTACTTGTACTAACAGCATGTAGAAAAAAATATTGCAATGAAAGGCCTACATATATGTGTTTGATCTGAAAACGTAATTCTTGAATTGTGACCCAATGGCCATACGAAACTAAACGCTATTTGTCCTGTAATATCTGTTGAAGTGTTGGAAAAAAATCAAAAAAGAATCTGAAATAATATAGGCTATAGTTTTTATAATGAATACCCATTTACTAGAGACGTACAGCAGAAAATTTGTCTCAAAATTGTGTATTTTTCGTATTATGTAAATATTAAAGTCAAGGAAACTTTCTCATATTGAAGAAATTTTAACTAAACCATAATAATTGCCATGAACAAATATAGAGTTAAGTTCGTTTTAGTGTCCGTAAGAAGTCAATTTTTCTTGAGTGCATATTATTTACACCGAAAACAATATTATCGTGAGGACAAAGATTTCATTTCCATAGAATACGAATTCGAATTTTGATTAGCATAGAAGACGTATTTCTCTGATATAAAGTTTTTTCCTTGTCAAAAAGTCGATGAACTCTTCAATGAAGTCGTCTTATCCTTATAATTAAGTGATTTGACTTAAAACTAGGTATATTTACATGAAAAAAATGTCGCTTCTTCAAAATTAATGAAATCATCTTCAAATTTGTTGACTTTTTGCAAAAAATCGCTCAAAAATATGAGATGTTTTTCGATTCTGAATTTAGAATTTGAAGTTGTTATTAACACGTTTTGAAACGTCTTTGATAGCACATTAAACTTTGTTTCCTAGAATCAAATACGCAAAACTCAAATTTAATAGAGAATTGTGTCTTAAAGGTATCCTTATTTGAAACCTCCGCTTCTTTGGCTCGGGACCAATACCAAAATCATTAATGTAAAGACAATATCTTTGGAACCGAACATGCTTTGTTTTCAGTGAAACTACTGTACATGAGCTTGATTTTATTTTTTAAAATGTTGTCAAAGATTATGTCTGCCTGTCAATTCTTTTCGAATAATTCTTGAGATTACAGTATTGGAGAAATTATTTATTTATTATATTATTTATTTATTAATTAAAACTGTATAAACATTAAAACACTAGCTACAAAGACTATCGGCTTATCGGAGAAATACACCCAAAGAAAAATATAAATTTTAGACAAACGGAATTCCCCCTTGTTATAAAGTATTTTCTTTAAGAGCAAATAAAGCCGAATTTATTACAAGCGTTCCAACGATTGTTCCTAGTATATTTAATACCTCATACACATTAGGCTCGAAATCTATTAAAAGTGGATTTGAAGTCCCCTATATTTATAAGGCAAATGACAGTTGAAATCTAGTTAAAATGGATTTTGGAAGTGTAATGTGAATGAGGTATTATTAATTGCTTGTGCAAAAATCAATTTTCATCATTTTGGCGTAAAAAATATTTTTGTGTCAAAAGAAACTTCGGTTGTCTAAAATTTCGTTCCTCAGAAAAGAAAAGTCTTCTTTCGGTTTTGTACTCGGTATCTGGAGACGCTATATATACAATTCTAAACTCTTAGTGTTATTTTTGAATTTGATTTTGTTTCGTTTGATTACACTGAAAAAAACAGTGAACCCACCAGGAAGAAAACTTTGGGTTAATTTTAGAAAATTTTGAATATTTTTAGAAAATTTTAACTAAACAGTATTACAAACGCTGGCATCACGCCGATATGACAAAAATAAGTACATATTTTTCAACAAATTCAGGAAAAATTATTAAACATAAATATTTTTTTTCACTTGTTGAAAAAAAATTGTAGTTTGAAGGAAAAAATTTGAGTTCAAAATTGCAAGAATGTCTTTAGTGACATACGAAGTTCATGATGGACGCATTTTTAGTAAAATTTACAAATTTAAAGAAATAATGAACTATTTTGTGAGAAATACAAATTTAGTAAATCTTTATGCTTAATTTGTGTATAATTTTTTCCGTTTTTTAGTTCATTTGTACGCAAAAAAATATTAGAGTAAAAAAACCTTTCTCCAAACATAATAATTCCATGAACTAAAGTAAATTGGCTTTGTTTGTTATTGTTGGCTTCTCTTCAATCGTTATTGTTGTTTTTTTGTTTTTTGATCTCAGCTTAAAGCCATGCATTGACTAAACTACAAGTGTAGCTTAACCAACAGAGGAAAAGTATGCTTGTCAAATTTATTTGGGCAAAGCCCTATAGACTGCAAGATGGCTTTAGTGAAATAGAGAGTTCACTTTTTTTTGAGCGTAGCTGTATTTATATTTTTATTTTACTGAACTATTACATGTACTTCATTTGTACTTTTGTTCTCTGTTGCATATCATATATTAATGTAAGCAAAAAATATTAAAATAAGGAAAATTATCTTACATTTGTCGAAGTTAGCTAAAGTTAAATAATATTCCCGAATCCCTCAGAAAAAAGACAACGAAATTTTTTATAGCCGATTTAATTTAATGATAATTATTTGATTTTCAATTTTTCCATATGTGAGAAAATGTTTCTTATTTTAATTATTTTTCGCTTACTTTAATGACGTGAACTAAAAACGAAAGAAAACGGTTTTATGCAAATGAAGTACACAATTTTACTAAATATGAAAATAGTTCATATTTTTCTAAAATGGGTGACGTTTGCTGAAATTGATCAGTTTTACAACAGACTTTTTTCTGTGTACATTTTCTTTCGTGGTGTGGTCTTTTTTCTAGATGAAATTAGATGCACGCAAAGAAAAAAAAAACGTTTGGAAAACGTGTACCGAAAACGATTTTCTTTTGTTAGAGTTTTTTGAATTGCTACGAAAATTTTAAACTTTTATCACCAAAAAAAATTCGTTTGTTACAAAACTTTTATTTTTTCAATAAAAAAAGTTATTTTTGAAACAACAACACAGTCCATTTCGTTTATATCAAACACTGTTCTTTTCTGACTTTAGGTCTTTAATAAGACACATTTTACAGTTGAAAATTTAATATACTACAATGGAATGTTGAACATTTTTTCGGAATCTTCCTAACATATCTGGAATATATGTAAAAAAAAAAAAAACAAAAAAAAAACTTTGGTCGAAGCAGGGATCCTTGGCATGCAAGTCAGACGTAGCAACCACTGCTCCATGGTGCCCAACTAAATGTATATTTCTGTGAAATAAACTTTGTTTAATCGGCTCGTGGGCGCCGCAAGCTATGCTATATAAATATAACTTATATGGGTAATTGTCTATTGATGACAATAACGGCTACATAGCTCAGTGGATAGTGTGTTGGCTTACAAATTGCATGGTCCGCGGTTCGATTCTCCGTCCAGGCGAAAGGTAAAAACAATTTTAAAAATTTATAAAATCGTATAATTTCTCCTACATTGTTTGTATTACAGAAAAAGGTGCTAAGAACTAAAAAACTTCGTGGAAGTGGGAAAGATGTGTGAAATAATGCAATTAGCCAGAAAAAAAATTTTATGAGTTAGTCTTTATGAAATTGTTTTTACATCCTGGAAAAGAATAAACGTTTATCACAAAAAGTATATACTTTTCTTCCAAATACACTTCCTTTCAACGAAAATCAAATGAGAAACGAACTTTGTTTGTCTAAAATTTCGTTTGAGAGGAAAGAATTATTTTTTTGCGTGTGGGCTATACAAAAGTTTGTATATTTCTTTATGGAGGTTTATTTAAAAAAAAGTAATATAGCAATGACGACCAAGGTTGGCCTGTCGCAAACTGTGACCTTTGCGACATACATTTACGACGATATAATACGTATGTCGCAAAAGTCGTATACCTATTGAAGAAAACCTATTTTTGAGCAAAAGAATTTTTAAACATTTTTAAATTTAATTTAGTTTGGCTTCCCGGTAAAATAGATGTAAAAAGTATGGTGCTGGGTTAGCTTTCGTTGCATCAGCAAATGACTAGCTAGAGTTTTGAACATTTTTAATTAGTATGAAAATTGGCTCTAAAAATTTGTGGTAGGCTAATATGAGCTTGTTCAGATCGTCACGTTTACTGCACCATCGAGTAGGACATAGTAATTTTGGCTTGAAGTCTTCCATTGAAATAAGTCTATTCTCTTTAAATCCGTTTATAATTTTATGAACATTCCTGAGAACTTAAACTTTTTCAAACATACCATCATCTTAGGTTAGGTAAGGTATAGTGGCAGCCCGATATTTCAGCCTCACTTAGACTATTCATTCCATTGTGATACCACAGTGGTGAACTTATCTCTTATCACTGAGTGCTGCCCGATTCTATGTTAAGCTCAATGACAAGGGACCTCTTTTTTATAGCCGAGTCCGAACGGCGTTCCACATTGCAGTGAAACCACTTAGAGAAGCTTTGAAACACTCAGAAATGTCACCAGCGTTACTGAGGTGGGATAATCCACCACTGAAAAACTTTTTGGTGTTTGGTCGAAACTGGGTTTGAATCCACGACCCTGTGTGCGCAAGACGATCATGCTTACACACAAACAAATTTCACGAAAATTTTTCCGAATAAAATTTTAATTGAGTTTTAAAAAATATTCAATTAAAAATTTAATTGAATCAACAAATTTTTTAATTGAAACAAAAATCAATCACAAAAATAATTGTATCAATTAATTTTTTAATTGGATCAATTAACTTTTTAATTGACCTTCAATTAATTGTTTAATTGATACTATAATTTCTGTGATTGAAGACATTTCAATTAAAAATTAATTGGATCAATTAATTTCGTGATTGAATCAGAAAAACATTTTTTTGTGTGTACCCATCATCTTGGATATCATCCAATTCGCTGCCCAGCTGACGCTGAATTTGCGACGTTTGTTACTTTTTCTACATTTACGACGCGTATGTGACATATTCGACGTTTGCAACTTTGCGACAGTCGCAAACCTAGAAATGTTCGATACAGACCATCTCTGATGACGACTTGTAACAAATGTGTTAATACTTTAAGTCCATACAAAATTCAAGACGGACATAATGTATGGCATTTTAGAAAATTATGACATGTGAGAAATTTGACATTAGATATTAGTTAAATTGCGTACTTCGTTTGTGAATTTTTTTATATTGAGTTTATAATTTTCATTAAAGTTCAATTGGCTGTCTTGTGTCAATTTTTTTGCAATAAAAAAAGTTATTTGAAAAAATTTCCATTGCTGAAATATTATTTATTGTTAAGAATTTTTGCAGACGAGACACTTGAATTTATCTTCATATTTGTGTACACAGAAAAAAATTTCCGTAGTTAAACAAACGCTAAATTTAACTTATTTTTATTGGAAAAAATTTATTTGCTTGTAGTTAAATTTTATTATTTTTACAGAAATTTTCCACAGCTTAATAAAATCTTACTTATTTTTATGTATGTCTAAAAAATTTTATGAACTAAACGTGAGTATAAAGTTCAATGGCCGTTACACATAAGTTCAATATGAACTAAAACAAATGAAAATTTTCGTACGATTCCCAAAAATAGTAAGAATGAACTACTTTATGGTTAAAATGGTCATGATTTGGCGCCAATGATTTTCTTCTTCACTTTTAGTTAATTTTTTCTTCTATGATATGATGTAATTCCGTGAACTGCAGTTAAAAAGTACAACAGGGCACTAAATTTCGTTGTTTTAACAACGCTTTGTGGAAATCTCAAAATGTGGAGTAAAATTTAGTTCAATTTTCGTGCGTGATAGTTCATTCTTCCCATAAAACAGTTCACTTTTTTCGGTGTACTCTCAAAAAAGGACAACGAAAATTTCTAAATGCTACTTTACTTTATTTTAGCTAATGAAAATTAGTTGATTGTAGTTAAATTTATATATCGTAAAAAATCACATTTTAGGAAAAAAAAGCAAATTGTACACTTTTGGAAAAATCGAAATTTAAACTTTTAAATTTTCCACTACAAATCTTTCGAGACACTCAAAAAAATGAGTCGTTGGCATGGTTTCTTTACAATACACCCAAAAAAATGAACCCACCATGAAATAAAATGTAGTTTAATTAAACAAAAAAAAAAATAAAAACACAATTCTACTTAATTCGAATTTCTCATAATATAGTTCATAATTTTCTAAAAAGGGAAAATTTTACATAAATTGTGTCCATCTTATAAGGGAATTTTTTGGAAATTTTAATCAACGAAAAAACTACTTTCGTTTAACATTGATTCAAAATTTCATCTCAAGTCGCTTTTGTAAAATATTTTATTTAAAGTTTTTTTTTGTTTGTTTAATTAAACTACATTTTATTTCATGGTGGGTTCATTTTTTTGCGTGTATTGTAAAGAAACCATGCCAACGACTCAATTTTTTTATTTTTTTGAGTGTCTCGAAAGATTTGTAGTGGAAAATTTAAAAGTTTAAATTTCGATTTTTCCAAAAGTGTACAATTTGCTTTTTTTTCCTAAAATGTGATTTTTTACGATATATTAAAAAGACAAAAGACAAAACGAGACACTTGAATTTATCTTCATATTTTTAATTGTGTACACAGAAAAAAATTTCCGTAGTTAAACAAACGCTAAATTTAACTTATTTTTATTGAAAAAAATTTATTTGCTTGTAGTTAAATTTTATTATTTTTATCGAAATTTTCTACAGCTTAATAAAATCTTACTTTTTTTTTAAGTATGTCTAAAAAATTTTATGAACTAAACGTGAGTATAAAGTTCAATGGCCGTTACACATAAGTTCAATATGAACTAAAACAAATGAACATTTTCGTACGATTCCCAAAAATAGTAAGAATGAACTACTTTATGGTTAAAATGGTCATGATTTGGCGCCAATGATTTTCTTCTTCACTTTTAGTTAATTTTTTCTTCTATGATACGATGTAATTCCGTGAACTGCAGTTAAAAAGTACAACAGGGCACTAAATTTCGTTGTTTTAACAACGCTTTGTGGAAATCTCAAAATGTGGAGTAAAATTTAGTTCAATTTTCGTGCGTGATAGTTCATTCTTCCTATAAAACAGTTCACTTTTTTTCGGTGTACTCTCAAAAAAGGAAAACGAACATTTCTAAATGCTACTTTACTTTATTTTAGCTCATGAAAATTAGTTGATTGTAGTTAAATTTAAGAATAAAATCCAAATTATTAATGATTTCTTCTTTGTCCCATTTATTTACTTATTATAAAAATAAAAAAAATAATAAACAAAAAAATACGCAAACGAAGTACACAATTCTACTTAATTCGAATTTCTCATAATATAGTTCATAATTTTCTAAAAAGGGAAAATTTTACATAAATAGTGTCCATCTTATAAGGGAATTTTTTGGAAATTTTAAACAACGAAAAAACTACTTTCGTTTAACATTGATTCAAAATTTCATCTCAAGTCGCTTTTGTAAAATATTTTATTTAAATGTTTTTTTTGTTTAATTAAACTACATTTTATTTCATGGTGTATTATAAAGAAACCATGCCAACGACTCAATTTTTTATTTTTTTGAGTGTCTCGAAAGATTTGTAGTGGAAAATTTAAAAGTTTAAATTTCGATTTTTCCAAAAGTGTACAATTTGCTTTTTTTTCCTAAAATGTGATTTTTTACGATATATTAAAAAGACAATCAGTTGGCTTTTCTAGATTCTAGAATGACATTTCGACGTTTGATTCTGATAATAATCCCATATTTGACAGGAGATCATCATAAGTAAATCCTTTCGATAACTACATTTTTTTTATAAAATCGACTGTTTTTTTATTACAGCAACATTGAGGGCAATAAATCATTGTTTTTAGGACAAATATTTTTTTTTAGCATTTATATTATTAAGTTCAAAATTTTCAAATACACTCTGGATTTCCGTTCCACTTTTATTTGGCAAAAAGTTAAAGTTTTGCATTCTGTAATAAATGCAGATTCAAGAAAAATTCTAGTAATAATATGATTTATTTGTTTTTTTTTTTAGATTTTTATGTATTCATATTAATATAAAATTTTTTTATTACTTTTTAATTCTTTTTTCTGTTGTATATATTTTTTTTGCACAAGATTCACAATTTTCACCTATAACAACCATTTGATTATTCTTTACAAAATTTTATTTTTTTTTCTCGTTTTACTTCAAGCCGAGTTAACGAGTCGCGCCGATTCTAACTGACTGCCACGATGGTTTCAAATGAATAGCAAGAGCAACTCACATACAGAGACTACGGCAAACACCAACGGACGGCTCACGATATATTTTCGAATTTTTGCGGCCTCTTCTGGCGGTGTGTAAAAATCGACAAACATCAGTGCTGCCGCTAGTGAAAAATTGGGTGAAGTAGATTTTGGAAAAAAGTGGAGTAGATTGAATAATATTGAAGTAGCATACATTTTTGAAAACAAAACAATAGCGTCCGTGAGCGTATTCCTTTGCTAAAGATATTAAAGAATTTATAATTAATACTATATTTATATTTTTCATGGAAATTATTGCACTACTTACCGATTCATCTAGCACATCACATGTCCACACGTTATTTACTCACAACAATTTGAGAGTTCACGCATTGACACTTGTACAAAGCAAAAATAAAGGGTTGCCATTCCAGCGATGAAAAATAGGGTTTGCATATGTTCAATGGTTAAAACCACTATGTTCATCGTAATTAAAGGAATAGGAAAAACAATTAGGTAATATGGGGAACAATTTTAAAATTTGAAGCAGAACAAAAAGTGAAGCAGATTTTTGGAAGAAGGAGTGACGAAGTAAATTTTGTGAAAATGAAGCAAAATACTTCGATTGAAGTAGTAGCGGCAGCACTGACAAACATCCACACAATACAAATACAACAAATCTACTATGGTCGTTGGCTCTCACTCTCTTTTGTTCTCTCACTACTATAAGTGCCAGCTCAAATTGATTTTGGTGTAGTGTTGTAGTTGTTTTTGGTTATAGGTTATTTTGTTTCAACGTGTGATTGTTTTTTCATTGTATATTATTTCTTGATTTTCTATTTGGGACTTCTTTTTACCGAAGACTTCGGGTTTAATGCTTGTCCACCGACAGTGACGTACGGTGTGTTTGGGGTCCATGTGTGCAAGTGTTGGAGCTTGTTTGTTGCTCTCTTGTTGCGGTTGTTTTGGTTGGAGTTATTCTTTTTTTATATTTTTTTCTGATTCTTTTTAACACAAATACTCCGGCAAAGCCAGCACACATAGGCACATTAAAAAACTGGTTTAGCAAAAAAACAGAAAAATAAAAACCAAAAATAATTTATGTTTTCTTTGCGTTTCATTAAATCGTATCCATCCATCTACTTGTGAACACATTCCTAAATAACTTTGTTGAAAAACTATTAAGCCAATTTTTTAATCAGATTTGTTTTCTAGTTTACTTCAGTTTCCAACAACAAAAACAAAACATTTTCACTTTTCTCCATTTAATTAGTTATAGAGCGTAGTAGTGCATATTTAAAAGGTATGAAGATAATTACTTGAACTCGTCGTCATACACACACAAATTCACCGAATTGGAATCTGGGTTTATATGGCGATGATGTGGGGTTTGTATTGAACCTCTTTTGGTCTTGTTAAGCTTCTTGCTTTTCTTCTTTTTGTTTTCTTTCTATTCGATTACTCTATTGCATTTATTTAGCTCTTTTTTCATACAAAACTTAAAATGAATTCTGCGCACACACGTCCGTTCAGTTTCAAATACAATCGCTCAACTGAATGTGAGAAATTGAATCTCATCATGGTTTACCTTCAGTGTGAAGTGCTGGCTTATTTCTTGTGTTTGTTTTACTTGTTGCGCTAGACAATCTCTCATAAATACCAAAAATATTCCCCTTCTGGCTCTCACTGCTTCAGCACGAACGTAAAACAAAAAGTATCTCCAGGTCTCTCAAAATTTTCTCTTTTGAGCTGGGAGTGCTAATTTTTTTGGGGGATCGTTTAACATTGGGAGAAAAATAACAAACGAGTCGACTCAAAAATTAAATTAAAAGTCTATCGCTCATTGCATTATTCATTGGCATTACACTGAAAAAATATCTTGACCTAATATGAAATATTACACCCAGAAAAAAGTGACCCCTTCTTTAAGTTAAAATGAACTCATTGTGAAGAAAGTTGAACTTCGTATAGCGCCAAAGACATTTTTATTTGTTTGAACGATGTGATTTTCGTAGAAATTAGGAATAATGCATTCCATATATTAGTTAACATTTTCCTATATTTATATACCACTATACTACAGAATGAAAAAATTTAACTAATTTGAATTCATATATGGAATGATTTTATTGAAATTTTTTCATTCATTTCGACAAATCTTACACATTTGTGGTAAAACTTTTACTTCATAATTAGAACTGCTTACCTTCGTTTTTAAATACAATTTTATTTATTTCTATAAGCAATTTTATCTTCAATAAAAGACATGTTTTATTAATATATTGAATATATTTATTAAGAATCAACAGAATCGAATCTCTTTGAAATATTAGTTTATTATTCCACTATTTCCAATTTCCGTGTGATATTATCAACTGTAAAACGCACTTTTTCTTCTTCTTGTACTTTTCACTTTTAATAAGTTGCTGCCTAACGATTTTGTCCTCCTTTTACAATTTCAATACCTACAAATATAAAAAATCATAAAACATTTTTTTTGCAAAAGGTTAGTTGAAGATTCCAAAATGAAGACAAATGAAAGGGTTGTTATTCTGCTGGTGTTTTCTTTCTTTATACACTATCACGAACATTGATAGATTTATTTAAAAAAACGAAAATTTTTCTCACTAATTTAAAATAACAAATATTTTATATATTTTATTTGTTATTTATTATATTATTTTACCATATTATTTTTTAACAATCTCTCCGTATACCAAAACAACGCGATTCCAACTAAAAAAACAACCGACGCGCAAATATATCGATTACACCCACGCGCAAACACATCGATTATGATGACAGGTATCGATTACAGGTAGACAATAGAAATTTAGGAAAATTTCCTATATTCTAACAAGTGTGTTTCCTTAAGTTTTGAAAGGATTGCATACTTCTTAGTACGAATGAACTAAAATATTTTTCTATGCCAAGTGTTGTTCGTATGTATGAAAAACTTTCTATTATAAAGGAAGTCGCAATTATCATTTTATAAGAAATTTTACTAATTTTGAAGAAACTTGGTTTTTGTTTATTTTTACGAATGCTTTGTTATCGGTGAATAAAATTTTCTTTTTCAGTAGTAAATTCTTATACCCAGCGAAGAAAATAGTATGAGTAAAATTCCATGCCTTATTCTAGTTAATGAACTATTCCTAACTGCTTACAGTTTAGGATTTTTTTACTGAAACGAGTAAATTTTATTATTTTTCACAAAAATTTACCTTAATGGAAATAAAATGCATAAACTATATTGATGAAAATTTTTTCCTTTAGTTTCGAAGGCACTTTTTTCTGGGTGTATAAAATAAAAATTCATAAAATGGTTGATTTTGAATAACATAAAGTTATCATTTCCCAATCGATTAAAATGCATTTTAAATCGAAAATGAAATTACACGTCGTCACTTTGACGAAGTATGACTGTCTAAACATTCTTTTAATTGAAATTGCATTGTTTTAAATTGCGTGTCCTTCAATTTAGATTGCATAATCTTTCATATTAGGTCAATATTTTGTCAGTGTAGATTTAAAGCAAGGTATCACCATAAAAATCTTTTTATTTTAAAGAAGCAGCATCTTTGGCTCGGAATCAATGCGAAAATCCTTAAAAATCTTTGAATTCAATAAAGTATAGCATTATAATACAAATATTAGTATACGATAATAATGTTTAGAAAAAGATTATTTTTTTTCATAATTTCTATAAATAAGTCTATATTAACAAGTCATTATTCAACGATTATGTTCCTTTTCGCACATAATGCATTTAATATAATAGTTAAGAGTTATTTTTTTCTACACAACTAAAGTAAACAAACAATTAAATATTAAGTAACTAAAACATAATAATTTCCATAAACTAAAATAAAGTTAATTTAATTTTTGTGCCCTATTGTTAGTGTATCTTCGAGTCTGGAATAAATTTTGATTTACTCGCATATTGGTTGAATAATAAATTATTAATCTAAATGAATTTAGAATTACATATTCATAAGATATATAGACCGATCAAATTTTACTTCAGCAAATAAAGGGTGATTTGTTAAGAGCTTGATAACTTTTTAAAAAAAAAAAACGCATAAAATTTGCAAAATCTCATCGGTTCTTTATTTGAAACGTTAGATTGGTCCATGACATTTACTTTTTGAAGATAATTTCATTTAAATGTTGACCGCGGCTGCGTCTTAGGTGGTCCATTTGGAAAGTCCAATTTTGGGCAACTTTTTCGAGCATTTCGGCCGGAATAGCCCGAATTTCTTCGGAAATGTTGTCTTCCAAAGCTGGAATAGTTGCTGGCTTATTTCTGTAGACTTTAGACTTGACGTAGCCGCACAAAAAATAGTCTAAAGGCGTCAAATCGCATGATCTTGGTGGCCAACTTACCGGTCCATTTCTTGAGATGAATTGTTCTCCGAAGAGAGAAGTTCACCAATGTGGTATCACAATGGACTGAATAGTCTAAGTGAGCCTGATACATCGGGCTGCCACATAACCTAACCTAACCTAGCGCCATCTTGTTGAAACCACATGTCAACCAAGTTCAGTTCTTCCATTTTTGGCAACAAAAAGTTTGTTAGCATCGAACGATAGCGATCGCCATTCACCGTAACGTTGCGTCCAACAGCATCTTTGAAAAAATACGGTCCAATGATTCCACCAGCGTACAAACCACACCAAACAGTGCATTTTTCGGGATGCATGGGCAGTTCTTGAACGGCTTCTGGTTGCTCTTCACTCCAAATGCGGCAATTTTGCTTATTTACGTAGCCATTCAACCAGAAATGAGCCTCATCGCTGAACAAAATTTGTCGATAAAAAAGCGGATTTTCTGCCAACTTTTCTAGGGCCCATTCACTGAAAATTCGACGTTGTGGCTCGTTAGTAAGTCTATTCATGATGAAATGTCAAAGCATACTGAGCATCTTTCTCTTTGACACCATGTCTGAAATCCCACGTGATCTGTCAAATACTAATGCATGAAAATCCTAACCTCAAAAGAATCACCCTTTACAAGGTCGAAGCGTGTTGGTTGTTGCGTTGGCTTTATTCTATCTTGTTTATTGTTTGAGAAGCACTGAATTTATTTACAGAGCCATCTATACGACGGTAAAATTTATTATTGTATGGATTCAAAACTCTAGAGTTATAAAGATTTAACTAATGTATGGTTGTTAGATGGCGCTGAGGTGTCATTCTAAAATGTATAGGGTGTGGGAATTGGATAAATCATTCCCAATAAACACAAACGTTTGAAAAATGCTAAATTTCAACAATTTTTCAAACATTTTTTCAAAGGATTAGTGTAATATTCAAGTTGAGAAATTGTTGAGAAAATCGCGTTCTCAACATAAAACAGACATTACCCTCAACAGTGAAATTCAACACATTAGCAATAATATCTCAAGTGTTATCCTCAAATTGAAATGCATCGCTACTCAATAATTTGTCAAACAATTTTCGATGCGAGTCAAATTCAAAATTAACATCGTTGCAAATACTTTTCAACCTAAATTTGTATGAATGATATCCCCACTTCAAATTGAAAGTCAACGCCAAAATTCTATGAATTTTGTATAATTTATTCATTTTTATCAAAATAAAATATATAATAATACACTACACTACATAATACACTACAATACCAATTGATAAATAATAATCTTATTAAACATATCAACAAATAAGAACAAAAAAAAAAAAAAACAAACAAACAACAAAACTTTAAATATCTTAAACATTATTAGTAAACACTTTTGCATTGATAATTCGATTTCCTTCCTTTTGGTGTCATAAAACAGCATTAAAATTTATTAACATGCGGGCAATTTGAAATTAGGAACGTACTGGACCGCGTGTTAGAATTGATTTCCAGTAGAAGAAATTCACAAAATATCCATTTTAAACTGATAATAGCATATGAATTAAACTGACGATGTGATGCACATTTTCATCCAGAAGTTGTTGATTTCAACAATTTGTTGTTTTTAACAATTTTAATTGGTTGCACTTGTAATGTTTCTGGAAAATTTTTCTTGTCGATAAGCCACTCATTTTTATTGATCAGCTTCTTATTGTTTGCAAGAATGTAGCATCCAAAGATTTTAGTTTTCTGCAAAGAGATTTAAATTTAGTGACTTCTCTAAAGTGTTGATTTAATTTTTCATATTGACGTACCAATTATCATAAACTATTTGAAGCAGTTCCAGTTAATTGTCCACCATTTTTTCATTGGTCAGCTTTTTAATGTTTTCAAGAACGTAGAATCCATAATTTCAGTTTTCTGCAAAGAGATATACATTTAGTGACTTCCTTAAAGTTTTATTTCATTTTTTATTTTCACTTACCTATTTTTATAAACTATTTGGTTATTTGTCTAAAATTTTCCATTTTTTTTTTATTTCTTGCAATTAACCACGAACTTCGTTGCACAAATAAGTATTGAAAACTACATGGTTTTTTCGTTGCATTTTAGGGTAGTGTTTTGTCAAAGTTTTCTCATATTATCTTCAATACCTTTTCAAAGATTTCGTCAACATTTTGGCAAATTGGAAGTAATTCGCAAACAATTTGAAGATATATTGAAGATGAGCTATTTCAAGTCAAGTTGAATTTATGTTGAAAATTATATTTACCCTCAAACTGAAAAGTTGTTGCATTTGAAAAATGTTCATCCTGTGTTTATTGGGTTATTAATAAATTTGCTGCAGGGTTGATTTTGAATAATAGGTCCAAAGATTATCTGAAATAACAAGATGTCTATATGCATCCTCTTTTTTCCAATAGGCTCATGGGTTTAGGTCCATACATATATGAGAGAGTTGGAAAAAATGGGTATGATGTTACGAATCTAAAAAAGAAAAGAAAATGAAGAATTTTCAATTTGGTTAATATGCCTGTTTCTGCACTCTTTTCATTCAACATTTATGCCAAAAGAAATTACTTCAAGTAAATTGTGTTTATTTTTATTTTGTTGTGTCTTTATTGGTACCGTATCTTTACAAATTGCATTGCCATAAAAGACATAATGACTAATATGGTTTATTAATAATTATATGATGATAAAAATGGCAATTTTAACGGCTAAACTGGAACTTAATACCCACCTTAAGTCATTAAATCATAAAGAGATGTCTATTGTGTTCTCTGGTGTTCTTTCTGCGTTAAGTTTTGTACAGTTTTTTTGAGAACATAGGAATTTTTACTTTACAGTTTTAATTTTGGAAACACGCCCGTAGTAGCGGCCAATTCAAAATGGTTCCCTCCTTTAACTTCTTTATTTGTCAATTGTTGTTTTTGTATCTCTTTTTGTTCGTGTTTTTGTCTAAAGCCTAGTACTAAGATCAAAAAAAACTGTTATACTCCATATTGTTACGTTTTTATATTTAGGCGTTTTTAATTACCCGAGAATGAAAACACAGTTCTTTTAAATAACGACAATCTACAATTTATTTACTATGACTTCACACTTTACAATTCGTTCACACTGAAGTTATTCGTTTGACGCTTTAATTAAGACTGACTCGTTAGCAGCATGCGAGCGCTTTTATATATGACGGTGTGGCAATACGAGAACATTCTGGTAGCACTACAATATTCTGGCAACGCCAGAACATTCTTAGACAATGCTAGAAGGATCTACGACCATTAAGATGTTCATCTGGTGGCTGCCAAACACATACACACTCACATAGATATATGCTCGCATTACTACAACAACAACAATAATGACAATAGACAATGAGATGAAATGAGAATGCAGAATAACAAAGCAAAGGGGTTGCTATTCTATGAGAGAGTAAGAACTAACATTTTGGTAAGCAAACAAAAGAACATAAACGAAATTCAGGAAAATACTAGAAATGAATAGATGATTCCAACAAGTGATAGCGAAATTTTATCTTTACAATTTGAAATTTTAAATTAACGGAAACTAATTTAAATAAACTTATATCTATAATTATTAAGTTCGTAATAATAATAAAATATAAAAAAGGTTAGCGCAGAACAAATGCGAAATCTTTGTTTTGAGCATTTTAATACAACCCTGGATTTTTCGCACGAAAAAATAGGCAGGTATATTATTTCGCATAAATAAGTTAACATCCCTGGGTTTGAGACCCTATTTACGGAGATAAATGAAGATATTCGTTTTTCGCATAAACGAACTTAGTACTAGGCATAAACGAAAAATTTTATAGTCACAAATTATTATACATTATTGGTCCCCCGAACACAGCTATTTACACACATGATTGCTACGAATACAATTTTAAAGAGGAATTGGAGAAAATATTGCAAAGAAACCTTCCAACAAGCAAAATAGATAACGAACGTATGTGAACCTAAAGTCCTGCACTTTTATCTATTCAAGAACAAGAGGCAATTTGGACATTTTGTTATAATTACAGTCTTTGAATAGGTCGTTTATTTTCTACGACTGATACAATACCAAATTAACACAAGAACTGATCGTTTTCAAATGAAACATTTTAGTATGAGGTAGGTTAGGTTAGGTTAGGTTGCAGCCCGATGTATCAGGCTCACTTAGACTATTCAGTCCATTGTGATACCACATTGGTGAACTTCTCTCTTATCACTGAGTGCTGCTCGATTCTATGTTAAGCTCAATGACAAGGGACCTCCTTTTTATAGCCGAGTCCGAACGGCGTTCCACATTGCAGTGAAACCACTTAGAGAAGCTTAAAAACCCTCAGAAATGTCACCAGCATTACTGAGGTGGGATAATCCACCGCTGAAAAACTTTTTGGTGTTCGGTCGAAGCAGGAATCGAACCCGCGACCTTGTGTATGCAAGGCGGGCATGCTAATCTTTGGACCACGGTGGCTCCCTTGTTTTGGTATAGCCCCCATATAGACCGATCTGCCGATTTTATTTCATGGGCTTCTAGAAACTGTATTTACAATCCGATTTGCATGAAATTTGAAATCTAGTAACTTGACGTGGTACAACTTCTCAATAGTGACGGCGCCTTTCCGAGGAGTTTCGGATATCGTATACGACTGTTTTCGACGTAGTGGGGATTCTCAGATGCGCCCCAAATTAAAAAAATGTTGGCAGGGAGTGCTCGTGTCGAACATATCCCATATATTGTGCACATTATAAGTTAAGTCCCAAAGCATAATCGATACTGCTGCATGTTTATGGGATCGATAACACATTTACCGATTATTTAGTTATCGCCGACAAGTCGTATCGATCCGACACACTGCAAAGGGCACCTTATGCGGTCGGATAAACCCTGCGACACAACCCCGTGTTGCGGGGACGTGCTGGCATAAAATCAAAACAACTTTAATTTTTTCCGGTTGGAAGGCACAAATCTTCACGTGTAAGGGGATGTTCGCCAAATATTAGCAAAAACAAATTTATTTTCATAATTAAAACAAGCATTTCTGGAATGAAATTAATGATGTATCGGTAATTCAGCTTGGAATTTCTATTTTTTCTTCCATTTTTACTAAAAAATGGCTTTACACCTAACTTTTCGTCCATCTTCATTGTTTGTGTTTATGCTTCTTCTTATTTCTTCATGTTGTTATCATAATTGTTCGTGCAGTGTGAGGGTAAAAGTTGAACGAACACACAACAAATAGGCGAACCTCTGTCGTAGTGTTTATCCGACCGTCTAAGGTCCGCTTAATGCGCTTTACAGACTATCAGTTATTCCGGACGACAGTGCTCGTGTCGAACATATCCCATATATTGTGAACATTATAAGTTAAGTCCGAAGGCATAATCGATACTGCTGCATGTTTATGGGAACGATAACACATTTACCGATTATTTAGTCATCGCCGACAAGTCGTATCGATCCGGCACACTGCAAGATTCTTTACAAACACCGACATTCCGTCCGGAATAACTGATAATTTGTAAAGCGCATAAGATTCTTTACAAACACCGACATTCCGTCCGGTATAACTGATAGTCTGTAAAGCGCATTGCAGATTATCAGTTATTCCGGACGACAGCCCTGCCAGCATTTTAAAGTTTCATTTCATCCTCATCGCTACCACAGACTCGTAAGTAACACTGCAACAATCGCCAACTGTGATAGTATTTTGCCATCACTATTCGCATGAAAGTATTTTGCCATCACTATTGTTACAAGAGCCATTTTATATTTTGTGAAACACCAAGCACAACTAGCTTCTTATAATTTATTTAAATAAAAATGATAACGAAGTGCTGAAAACATAGTTATTTCGCTTAAAATTGTGAAAGGTATATTGGTGAACAATTTTTGACTTTCCAAACGGAATAAAGTGATAGTTTTTCAAATATTTTTCCAGACACGCTGCCTCCATTGGGAATAAAAGCACTGGCTGCTATACGCTACAGCATGTTACTTGCAACTTGTAACTCAACATCAATCGTGTTTTACTTCACCACAATGATTCTTTTACAACTATCTTAAAATGCACTTCGCCTGATTGTTTGAAGGGGCTCTTATTGGCGTCCTTCTAAATGTATCCAGAAGGGAACCTAATAATTGCACTCATGCGATACTTTTTTGTAGTAACTTGGCGTGGTACAACTTCTCTTGGCGTGGTACAACTTCTCAATTTTCCGAGGAGTTTTGGATATCGTATACGACTGTTTTCGACGTAGTGGGGATTCTCAGAAGCGCCCCCAAATTCAAAAAATGTTGGCAGGGAGTGCCCGTGTCGAACATATCCCATATATTGTGCACATTATAAGGTCCGAAGGCATAATCGATACTGCTGCATGCTTATAGAATCGATAACACATTAACCTATTTTTAGTCATCGCCGACAAGTCGTATCGATGCGACACACTGTAAGATTCTTTACAAACACCGACATTCCATCCGGAATAACTGATAGTCTGTAAAGCGAATCAGTAGCGCCGTCAAATTCAAACAATGTTGGAGGGGGTGTAATAACTTAATTCAATATCGGTTCCTGTTAAATAGCGCTCCCAGTTACCTAAATAAACACCGCTTTCTATGTGCGAAACAATGATTTCTATAAAAATTTTTTCGCGAGAATGAACATACCCATGCAGCATTTCAAAGTTCCATTTCATCCTCATCGCTACTCGTAAGTGACACTGCAACAATCGCCAACTGTGATGTGGGAAGCGTATGAAAAAGCATGAAATGTACATGAACGTACTTTGCCATCACTATTGTTACAAGAGCCATTTTATATTTTGTGAAACACCAAGCGCAACTAGCTTCTTATAATTTATTTAAATAAAATCGATAATGAAGTGCTGAAAACATAGTTATTTCGCTTAAAATTGTAAAAGGTATATTGGTGAACAATTATTCCAAATGGAATAAAGTGATTGTTTTTCAGATATTTTACAGACACGCTGCCTCCATCGAGAATAAAAACACTGGCTGATAAACTCTGCAACATGTAACTTACCACTTGTAAATCAACATCATTGTATTTTTAGTGAAAGAATTATGTTAAATGTGTTGTGATAGTGTTATAAATGTTATATTTACAAGAATTTATAAATATTTAATCAAATTACATCTAAACAATCGTGTTTTACTTGACTACAATGATTCTTTTACAACTATTTTAAAATATACCTTTTCTGATTGTTTGAAGGGGCTCTTATTGGCGTCGTTCTAAATTTATTAAAAAAGGCACCTAATAATTGCACTCATGCAATACTTTTTTATAGTTACTTGGTGTGGTACAACTTCTCAATAGTGATGGCGCTTTTCCGACGAATTTTGGATGTCGGATACGATTGTTTTCGACGTGGTGCGGATTCTGATGCGCTTTATGCGCTTTACAGACTATCAGTTATTCCGGACGACAGTGCTCGTGTCGAACATATCCCATATATTGTGCACATTATAAGTTAAGTCCGAAGGCATAATCGATACTGCTGCATGTTTATGGGATCGATAACACATTTACCGATTATTTAGTCATCGCCGACAAGTCGTATCGATCCGACACACTGTAAGATTCTTTACAAACACCGACATTCCGTCCGGAATAACTGATAGTCTGTAAAGCGCATTACAGACTATCAGTTATTCCGGACGACAGTGCTCGTGTCGAACATTTCCCATATATTGTGCACATTATAAGTTAAGTCCCAAAGCACATAGAAAGCGGTGTTTATTTAGGTAACTCGGAGCGCTATTTAACAGGGAGCGATATTGAATTAAGTTATTTGACGTCGCTTCTGATGCGCTTTACAGACTATCATTTATTCCGGACGGAATGTCGGTGTTTGTAAAGAATCTTACAGTGTGTCGGATCGATACGACTTGTCGGCGATGACTAAATAATCGGTAAATGGGTTATCGATCCCATAAACATGCAGCAGTATCGATTATGCCTTCGGACTTAACTTATAATGTGAACAATATATGGGATATGTCCGACACGTGCACTGTCGTCCGGAATAACTGATAGTCTGTAAAGCGCATAAACTGGATTTCAACTGTCATTTGCCTTATAAAAAAGTACGCGAACATACCTTTAGTAGTAGCTCTGAGTCGAAGTAACTAACGTCGTTATCGTTTGGCAATAAGTACTCGGCGTAAAAACATGGTTGTGTGCCTCTGATCTCTGGCCTGAGCTAGTTGCCAGCAAAGTAACCAGTAGTTCATATTCAAGTTTCATCGGGTCGTGTCGATTCCTTTTTAGAGTGAAAATATAGAAAATTAAATTTTACCAAGAAATATATCCAAATCAATTATCCGAAAATGTTCTGATAAGAATCGAAAAGAGGTGTGAATCACGATGGATAATTTCGAGTTATCTTAACGTAATGTGACAGTAAAATCTGATCGAGAGAAATTTGGATTTTTCATTTTTCTGGTTTTCCTTTTTTTGCTCCATGTTCTTTAGCAATTTTCAGTTATCTATCAATCGGTGAAAAAAGTAAAATGTGTGTGTGCGTGGTAAACGAAAGAAAACTGCGATGATGGGCCGGTTATGGATAAAAAATATTTAAATAAATAACTCCCATGGTGTTACAAATTATGTGAAGTTTAAAATTTTTAAATAACGTCACGATTGTGTATGAAGCTAAACAAAAGCTAATATCTTCAATAAATGTGCGAAATAGCCCCCATTGTCAAACTCCCCCTTTCATTTTATGGATAAATTTTGATTTTGGTGTTGAGTGGGGTGTGTGTATGAGTGTATGTGAACGACGAATCAGATAAAGAAGAGAATGTCATGAAAGAGTTTTTGTGTAAAGTGTGGAGCTGAAAATAGAAAAAGACATGGAACAAAACGAAGGAAAATGAGAAAACTAGGAAAATGCAATTCCTTTCTAACTGCCGTGATATCCTACTCGAATCTGTCGCGTGCATCATTTAGTTTTTACACTAACAAGAAATATATTTTTATTTTTTTTTTATTTTCGCAGTTGTGAAAGTGTTTCATTTCATATATCTTCCATTTCTGCCGTCGTGCCAATTTGCGTAGAGAATATACATTCTTATGAATAACGACGGCAACGACGACGACGGCAAATATAGATAATAATAATAACATACAAAAGTGCTAAGAAAGAAACGAAGAAAGATACAAGACACTGAATAACGACTGAAAGATATTTGTTTTAAAGTTTTTTTTTGTGTTGAAGTAAAAAACATAAAAAAGATCAAATCAAAATGGCGCACCAGCAGCAACTTGCCTCTGTAAATTGTCCATTGGACGATATTGATTTAGCTGCTCTAAGGGTAATACATGAAGTTATATTTTTATCTTTTTTTTTTTTTTTTGTTTCTATAGTCATCTTAAAAATAATTTCCAGTATTGAATTATCTCCTCACTGGAATCTGGAAAATGAAAAACAAAAAACATTCGCGATGAATCTGTTCCTTGTTAATGTTGCAAACAATCATTTCGGATCAGTCATTAAATTTCCTTTGTTGGTAGTTTTTATTATTATTTGTGCTGAATTCTGATTGTGAACGCGCGCGTGTGTGTGCGGTGTGTATGTGTTTATTCTGTTTAACTATTTTTTCATTTTCCTGTTTCACAAAGATGTTGGGGTTCTACGCCCTCTTTGCTTCGTATAATGAAAATAGAGTTGCCAAGTCACACATTAATATGTAGTACTATTTTGGATCCCGTATGAAGGCCGGTGTGCAATGTGCGGTTTTCGCTTTGAATATCAGTTTAAATAATATTTTTAAATAATAATTAATTTCAATGCAAACAATATTTTTCAATTAATAATTATGATAAATATATATATAGGTGAATAAATAAAAATAATAATATTACGTTCACATTATAGGTGGGTACTATCTTCAGTTTTAAAGCCGAACAGCTTCTTATTATTTAGTTATTGGAATTTATTAATTTTGCACTTTAAACTTTTCCATCCAAGTTTTGGAATGATTTGATAAAAATATAATCGATATGAAATATATTTTTGCTCTTTTAATTTGGATTTTTGGTGCAAAAACTTCAATCGCTTTAGTCCAAGCTTATTCATCAATATGTGTAGCGACCGCACGCAGAGAAGGACTATGATCACCTCAAACATGTTTCAATAGTATAATGTTATTATTGGACGGGAAACATGGATCAATTTTGTCGCAAAAACAAGTTTTCTACCACAATTATTCCATACGAACAAGTTTTCTACCAATGTTGCTTGTTTTCCAATCAAATCTGTCGTTCACTTTTCGGGCCATTTCTGGTGTGACAATTTTTCGTCCGCTTTTTGTACGCGATATAACATGTCCAGTATCACGATTACAAGAGCATCTTGTCTTCAGCACAGTATTAAATAAAATAGACAAGAGTGATTTAATCTGTATCGATTTTAACTCAATTTTGAGACCTGGAGTAATGTTTTTTTAATTTGTTCAATTAGGTTTGATTATTTATTTTATTAGAATTTTATCATTGTTTTTAATTTAATTTAATTTTTGTTTATTTTTATGAATAACATATCTAATAAATGCCTTATTTGCAAAGACACTACAAGTTGATTTTGCAGCACGACAACGCACACATGTTGCAAAACCGGTAAACAACACTCAAATGGGAAGTCCTAACCAATCGTGGTATATCCCATACATTGCATCTTCTGATTAGCACTTGCTCAGATCGATGACGCATGACCTGGCTGATCAGCATGTTTGTTCTTATGAGTAAGCCAGTAATTACGTTGATTCGTTGCTTGGAACGAATATTTCGATGGGGAGTCTGTGGAATCCACAATTGCCTTATGAGCAGTCAACAAGGTTTCTTTGTCCGGACCAAAAGTTCTGCCGGCATGCGACTTGAGGAACTTTCATGTAAAGTCTATGTTGGATTCTACATTTCCAAGAAGCTCATGTTGTACATTTGTGTATAGAAATATTTTACGGGCGACTGGTAGGGTGTGGTCTCACTAGGCAACTATTTGACCAAAATGAGGGTCAAACTTTTTTACAGGGTCATGGGTTCAAACCCAGTTTCGACCAAACACCAAAAAGTTTTTCAGCGCTGGATTATCCCACCTCAGTAATGCTGGTGATATTTCTCAGTGTTTCAATGCTTCTCTAAGTGGTTTCACTGCAATGTGGAACGCCATTCGAATTCGGCTATAAAAAGGAGGTCTCTTGTCATTGAGCTTAACATAGAATCGGACAGCACTCTGCTGTGGAATCACCATGAACTGAACAGTCTAAATGAGCCTGAAATATCGAACTGCCACTATACCTAACCTAACCTACCCAATATGGGCTAAAAGGTTTGTCGGTCTGAGTGGGACGAGGAATTCATTTTTCATTTCTGTCAAATATTTGCTATGTGTGACCTTACCATTACAGTAAAAAAATAGAATTTAAACGTTTTTCAATCGTGAATTTTTTCATGCTTTATTTCATATATAAATATACGGCAATCCACAATAATAATACAAATTCTTTTCACTAGTAATCATTTCGCCACTTAAATTGTATTTCAAGGTGTGGGGTTTCTTATAAGTGTATGAAAGTTAATAGATTTGTTTTTCATTTGAAAACAAAATTGTCGTTAAAAATAAGGTGAACCCCAAAACAGTTCATAATTGCTTTCCATAACGTTCCATTTAAGTAAACCAATAATTTTTCTAACAAAATTGTATATCACTAATTTTTTTCAAATTGATACTTCACATATCACATCGTTATATACCTCTCGTTTATTGGATTTCCACATCCTCATCAGCTCTCTTTTCTGGATGATCTACTCATTTCAATTATTAGACTATATTGGTAAAGCGCTGCTATACGCTGTAAAGAGCTTTAAAAATTGCAACATGTTCAAAGACAAATTGCGAAACAATTGATGATATATGCAAAATTTGAATAAATAAACCCAGCAAAAAAATTTGGAAGTTCTTCCAAAAGCACAACTTTAAAAGCACTTCCAGAAGATGCACTCACAATGATGTTCTTCATTTTAACTACCCAAGATGTTCTTTTAATTCAATTTTTTATAACTTAGTTTTTTTCATACTTTTAATGGGTATTTTTAACTTTTTTGGTTTCAAATAGGTTAAAAACATAGTAAGAATTCATAAAATGGTACAAATCATTTAAATTTTGTCGAATAAAGTGCTAAATCCAATCTGAAAAACTTGTGAATTTTTGATAATATTTGAGGTCAAACGTTTCCGACAAGCGTTAGAATCCATTAAAAATTATAAAAAATTAAAAAAATTATTTATTTGACAAAATATCACAGAATTGTTTAAGTTACATCCAAAACATTGAATTCGTATCACACCTAAAGAAGTGATGTAAACTCAGTGCAACGGCTGTTGAAATGGAGGACTTCCGTCCTATGACAAGCCCATGTTAAATTCATCGCTTCTGCGTCAATTCTGCACCACTTCCGGATCCAAAAAGAACATTTTCATTACATTTTTGGCGACGCTTTTTTTGCTGGGTAAATAAAGCCCCCTATAAACCGTTCCCCAAATATGAAAATTTCATACGTTCCGTTAGAAACCTTTCGAAATTTAGTTTATGTCGGTCGGTATATAGCCCCCATTTAAACTGATCTCCTGATATGACTTTTGGGGCAGCAAATTTCATCTGATCATTTCCATAACGATCCATAGATTTTGCAAAACATTCCTCCCCACTTAAGAGGTGCTCTAATTTTCTATAAAAATAAAAATTTGAAAAAATTCTCTATAAAAATAAAAACTAAAAAAAAAAAATCTCTATAAAAATAAAAATTTGAAAAAATTCTCTATAGAAATAACATTTTGATAACATTTTCTAAAGAAATAAAATTTTGACAATATTTTCTATAGAAATAAAATTTTGACAACATTTTCTATAGAAATAAAATTTTGACAAAATTTTCTATAGAAAAAAAATTGACAACATTTTCTAATTGACAAAATTTTCTATAGAAATAAAATTTTGACAAAATTTTCAATAGAAATAAAATTTTGACAAAATTTTCTATGGAAATAAAATTTTGGCAAAATTTTCTATAGAAATAAAATTTTGAAAAAAATTTTCTATAGAAATAAAACTTCTACAAAATTTTCGATAGAAATAAAATTTTGACAAAATTTTCTATAGAAATAAAATATTGAAATAATTTCTACAGAAATAAAAATTTGACAAAATTTTCTATTAAAAAAAAACATTTTTGACATTTTCTATATTAAAAATATATTAAAATAACCACAAAAATATGATCGAAAACTTGAAAGTTTTTTTTTTTTAATTTGGTAGATTTGTGGTAAAATTTTCTTAAAATTTTCGTAGATTCGTTTGAACCCATAGATGACAATAGACCCGACTGCAATTGTTGTCGTAACAGCTGTTTTTAATTTCAGCTATTTTTTGTTTTGCGCTTCAGGTACATCAGGGTGTCCAGATTTGTCCCTGATGGCTAGGAATTGAAGCGGGTACACTTGCCTGATCTTGGGACTGTCGCGGGAGGTCTCTTTCCTCCTGTGCTATGGGCAGTGGTCGACCTCTGAGAAAAGGATTAACCCTGTAACTACCCACCCCTTCAACGATAGTATCCTCACGAATTCAGTTAAGACCTGTTTGTGACGCTCTAGAAGTTGATCAAAACTTACATTCCTGGGTAATGGTTGCCTATCCACAAAATGGTGGTTTGGATGGCTACTGCGATAACAACCCAGGATTTGCAACTTTGACAACATGTAATTGTGTCTGCACACTGGGATGAACTTGGTCTCCACATAAAGGTGATTTAGGGGTCTGCTGTGTCAATTAAAATTGAATTGAATGTGATTGAAACCAAAAAAATCTTTCTCTGTGGTAGTGTGTCATTAATCTCAAAAAGGATATTCTTAATTTAATTTTTTAATAAACAAGTGCCCACCGCCTGGCAACAACACAAATGTCTTGGCTTGACTACAGTCACCTAGAGGTGCATCATCGTTATCAACTTGGATCCATAAGTTTGCTCTTCTAAGGCAATTGGCTTACAGCCATTATCAATTCGAAGGAACGAATGTCACTTTTGGTGATGGGCGTTAAAATTGTATATAACTAGAAAATAATGTTCCTTGTTCTTCCGTCTGAATTGGCTATCGCCATTCTTCCGAGGATTTGCTATACCTAGGAAGACACCAGGAACACAATTTAAGCAGAGCAAATCTATAAAGTGTGTCTTTGTTGCTGTCCGTTGTTCGTTCTACTACTACGACGTTCAGTGTGTATTTCGCCTTCATTTTACGTGTATTCCGAGTACGCGTAAACAAAATAAATAAATTGTATTTGATAATGTTTACAGTTTTGCTTATTCCTTTTTTTTGTGTTCATTCCATTGTGCTTTATTTCCTCTTGTTCATAGTTTTACATTCATGATTGGTTTGGTGGTCGGCATTTTTTGTGCGTGCTACTGGCAATGCTGGGGCAATGAAACTTAAATATACACCCCTAGCCGGCCGGCCGCAAACTGTCTGGAATTATTTCATTGTTTTGTTCTCTTCTTTCTCATCTTTTTCCTGCGTATTATGGGATGAGTCAGTCCCTTGTGTTGGTATGTACCCTCAATGAAGGCATATCTTTGGGAAAAATTGTGTAACTCCCATAAAACGTTATTGGAGAAGATTTCGAAGATATTGTAGTCAGACGTCATGGCGAGAATAGAACATGATCCTTTATTTTCTCTGATCAAATTGGCATAATCTATAATTTTCAAAATTTATTTCATTATTAAACTCATATAAGTCCTGCAGGAATTTACGTATTTCATAAATGTTGAGGTGAATCGCGAAAAATAACTTTTTCATATAGATACTTACCACAAAAATTAAAAATAGGTTTAACATTAATGGTGGGATGTCCTTTTTATTCCCAAATGCTAACGGAAGTTTTATTAGAGAGTGATGAAGTACCAGCGTTTATAAGTTAATGTTAAACTACAGTCTATCTTTGTGTTTTCCAACTGATACGGCACCACGACTACCATCGCAGACCTTATCCTTTCCCGACGTATGCTACCAGTATAACAAGCCTTGCCCAGGACTTGTGGGTTGTTCTTGTCGGAAAGGATATGTCTCGACCCATTACTATAACATTGAAATTAAAAAAATATTAAGTTGCTATTATTTATGATTATTGCGAAAGATTTACTTATAGAAAAACGAATTCTATACACAGAAAAAAATATCACCAAAATATGCTTTTTCAATTAATAAATTAATTGATACAATTAACTTTTTAATCAAGATAGAAACATTAAGTTAATTAAGTCAATGATTGAACATTTTTAAATTTTTAATTAAAAATTTAATTGATACAATTAACGTTTTAATCAAATTCGGAAGACTAAGTCAGTTAAAAAAAGTGATGAGCATTTCTTAATGCAAATAAGAACTCTAAGCCAATTCAGAAAGTAATTGAAAATAGTTACCTTTTTAAATAAAAAATTAATTGGGGTTTGCATTCAAAATCAATTAAATTTTTAATTGAATCAATTAAAAAATTAATTGAAAATTGCTAATGACATCAATTAATTTTTTAATCAAGAATTTTTTCTATGCCCAATTAAAACTGTGATTGATACTATCATTTTCGTGATTGAAGACATTTCAATTAAAAAATTAATTGGATCGACTAATTTCGTGATTGAATCAGAAAAAAAATGAGTTTATATTATCTTTTTCTTTTATGGATTTTTTTAAATTATATTTTATTAAACAAATTTTTGAAGGAAAATTATTACTAAGTTTTTTTCTACCCTTAAAGGAGCAATTGTTCCTATGTTCCTCACGATGAGGTACCTCACAAATTTTCTATGCAAAATCTAAGCTGCTGTACGGATACTACACACAAAAATTTTTTTTCTGATTCAATCACGAAATTAATTGAAATGTCTTCAATCACAGAAATGATAGTATCAATTAAAAAATTAATTGAAGGTCAATTAAAAAGTTAATTGATCATATTAAAACATTAATTGATACTATTATTTTTGTGATTGATTTTTGTTTCAATTAAAAAATTTGTTGAATCAATTAAATTTTTAATTGAATATTTTTTAAAACTCAATTAAAATTTTAATTGGAAAATTTTTCGTGAAATTTTTTTGTGTGTAGGCTTATTCGAAAAAATTTGGTCTCAGTTCAATATCACTCACAGATGGACTGGTGAGTACACTATGCAAAAATTAAGCCGCGTGCTGTTGGAGACCAGGTTCATTCGAAAAGACTTTTTCAATATCATTTCGTCAGAACCACCTACTAATCTAGTCCTTGGAGTCCGACCGTCTGTCCATATGTTTGTTGTTCGCAGAATTTCGGTCGCAAATATTAATTGATTTTGATGAAATGTGCACGGGGTGTTTTTCTGGGACAAGCACGAGAGCTATTGAATTTGTGTATCGCCCGATTTCAACAAATAGGGCCATATTACGCTTATTTATTAAACGATCATCAATTTCAATTTCATCAATTTACCGCATAGTAATTTTTAAACCCTACGCCACACTGTGGAACAAGGTATTATAAGTTAGTGCACCCAGAAGGAGACGAGATAGACACATGGTGTCTTTGGCAATAATGCTCAGGGTGGGCCCCTGAGTCGATCTAGCAATGTCTGTCCGTCCGTCTGTATGTGAACATATTTTTGTGATTAAAGTCTAGGTCGCAGTTTAAGTCCAATCGCCTTAAAATTTGGCACAAGTTCCTGTTTTGGGTCAGAATAGAACCCTATTGATTTTGGAAATCGGTGCAGATTTAGATATAGCTCCCATATATATCTTTCGACCGATATGCACTTATATGGACCCAGAAGCCAGAGTTTTACTCTGATTTGCTTGAAATTTTGCACAAACATAACACTTGGTCGTATAGTCAAGTGTGCAACATTTGATTGAAATCGGTTCAGATTTAGATATAGCTCGCATATATATCATTCGCCCGATATGGACTTATATGGTCCCAGAAGCCAGAGTTTTACCCTAATTTGTTTGAAATTTTGCACAAGGAGAAAAATAAGTACTATAGTCAGGTGTGCCAAATTTGATTGAAATCGGTTCAGATTGAGATATAGCTCTCATATAGCTCTCATATACATTTTGCACTAGGTGTACAATTAGTAGTGTAGTCAAGTGTGCTAAATTTTATTGAAATCGGTTCAGATTTAGATATAGCTCCCATATATATATATATCTTTCGCCCGATTTTCCGTCATATGACCACAGAGTTCAAAGTTGTAGTCCGCTTTACGTGAAATTTTGCACAGGGAGTATAATTAAAATACTAAGTATACATGTCAAATTTGGTTGAAATCGGTTCAGATTAGAGGTGTGCGCGTGACACGAAGTTTTCGTGACACGCGTGATTCACGCGTGAGTCACGTGATTCGTGAATGAAATTTTGACCAAATCACGTGAATGTGCGTGAATGGGACTGAACAAAAATGTGTCGTGCGTGATCGTGCGTGAACATCAAATTCTGTTCGTGAATGTGCGTGAGTAAATTTTTTTCAAAATCACGCTCACGACAAAATTCACGTTCACGAAAAAATTCACATTCACGAAAAATTCACGCTCACGACAAAATTCACGCTCACGAAGAAATTCACGTTCACGAAGAAATTCACATTCACGAAAACTTCACACTCACGATGACATTCACGTTCACGAAAAAATTCACGTTCACGAAAAATTTACTCTCACGAGAAAATTCACGTTCACGAAAAATTCACTCTCACGAGAAAATTCACGTTCACGAAGAAACTCACATTCACGAGAAAATTCACGTTCACGAAGAAACTCACATTCACGAAAAATTCACACTCACGATGAAATTCACGTTCACGAAAAAATTCACATTCACAAATTATTCAGCCTCATGAGAAATCACGAACCTATTCACGCTGCTCACGATAAAAATTATATATGAAATATCTGTATTGGACTTCAAACCAGATTTTATTAAAAACAACATTTTCATTATTTATGTTTCGCAGCTAAAATTTATTTTTTAATAATTAGCTTTAAAAAGTAAGATTTACTCAAGTATATTTTACTAAAATTTTTAACATGTACACAGTCTTACACAAGTTTACATACCCCTGAGTTTTTAACGTACTAACCAAACATCTTTCTTGTTGTTTTTTATAAACCACACTAAAAAATATTGTTAAAAATTAACAAATACTATGTTTTCAAATTATTTTACAAAAATTAAAGCATGTATATGCATAGTTTATAATATTTTATTATTTCAATAAAATACAAATTCTTTAATCGTATGTAAACTTGTGTGAGACTGTGTAGTTTCATGGGGTTAAATTTTAAATCCTATGAACATAGTGTACTCAATGAACTATTTGAAATATATGACGCATATTAAGTAAAATGTCCAGTATCGATACTGCTTTCATTTTTATATCGAAAAATTCTGAATAATGTGTTGGGGTATAACTGACGTCGTCATTCCGGTTGTAACACATTGAAATACTGCTCTCATACAGAATAATATTCTGGGTCGTGGTGAAACTCGATCTAGCGATGCCGGTCCGCATGTTGAAACCTAATTTCCGAACGAAACAAGCTATCGATATAAAACTTGGTATAAGTAGTTGTTATTTATGTAGGTGGATGGTATTACAAATGGGCCCCCATATTTGGCTTCCGGAAGAGCAAATTTCCATATAGGTCCTTAGTTATATATAGCTCCCATTTAAACCGCACTAGTAATATGATCTGTTTTGAATGGTATGATTTAGGGAGAATGCAACAACACACACAATTTAACGTAATTTTGGGCGTGGTTTACTTGCTAGATATATCGAGGACAACCATTCGGACGAAAGATAGTTTTCTATGCATTCAAGACATTTTCTGCAGCAAAAAAAAGTCGTATCTATCGCTATTCTTTATAACGAAGTCAATTGTTTCCTGTAGTATTATAATTTCATGTATTATATGATCTTTGACTACATTTTTAAACATAAGCAGCATTTTATTTTTAGATATTGCCACAGATTAGATATCAATCACAGAATTAATAAGAAACAAGAAGCCTTATTTGATTAAACAATAATTGATTTCTTCCGGCACTTTCAATGAATTACTTAATTGGTTGTGGTCGAAACTTAATTTTTTAATTGAGGCAATAATTATTTATTGTATTGTTTATTTATTTATAATTATTGGTTTCTTCGATGAAATAATTTATGGTATCTTTACAAGAGTTTACACTTTCTTATGTGCTTTCTGATTATATTATAGTTGGATTTTTTCTTTACACGAAAAAATATCAGTAAAATATTTCCAATTGAAAAGTTGATTGGAATTGAAAACGTAATCAATTAATTAATTAACTTATAAAATTAACTTGTTAATCAAAATAAATAATAAAGCCAACTAAGATAATGATTGAACATTTTTACATTTTTAAATTGAAAACCTACTTTCAAATATAAAATTAACAATTTTCGGAAATAATTGGTTTCATTGGTTCATTAAATTTTGGCTTAGATCTGAAAAAATAATTCTATATAGTATAATTATAATATAATGAAAAATAAAATAAGTAAACAATAACACTATAAATCATTGATTGCTTCAATTAAAAGTTAATTAAGTTTTTCGGACAAAATCAATTAAAATTTTAATTGAGTTTATATTTTGATTTGATTAAAATGTTAATTGTATCTGTTAATTTTTTAATTGAATACGTTTTCAACTTCAGATTTTTAATTAGAAATATTTTGGCGAATTTGTGTGGGTAGCTCATTTGTATCAAAAGCGAGAGTGATTAAGTTTTTAAGTTCGTACTCATTCGTGAATTACATTTTTTCGTTTGTTTTGTAAGTATAATAGTCGTGAACGAGCGTGAGTTGATTTTACATCGTGAGCGTGCGTGAATAGTTTTTATGAATCGTGAATGTGCGTGAGTTGCATTTTACATCGTGAGCGTGCGTGAATAGTTTTTATGAATCGTGAGTGTGCTTGAGTAAGTTTCGTATGTCGTGAAAGTGCGTGAGTTGCATTTTACATCGTGAGCGTGAGTGAATAGTTTTTTATGAATCGTGGGTGCGTGGAAGTACGTTTCATTGTTCGTGAACGTGCGTGAGTAGTTTTGTTGTTCGTGAGTTGATATTTCCCGTCGTGAGCGTGCGGTAGTCACTATTCTGCAATCGTGAGTGTTTATCTTTGCAGGATTTTGGTTCGTGAACGTGCGTGAGCGTGAATCAATAAAAACCTTCGAGCGTGAATGTTACGAATTCATTCGTGAGCGTGCGTGAGTGTGAGCAATTCAAAAACGGGCGTGCGTGATCGTGCGTGAATGTTACGAATTCATTCGTGAGCGTGCGTGAGCGTGAGAAATTCTAAAAAAGGCGTGCGTGATCGTGCGTGAATAACATTTTGAATTTGTGAGCGTGCGTGAGCGTGCGTGAAAAATCCCTCACGCGCACACCTCTAGTTCAGATTTCTATATAGCTTCCATATATATGATTTTCAATATTTGGGCAAAAATGACCAAAATAACCACATTTTCCTTATAAAATCGCTACTGCTAAGACGAAAACTTGTAAAAGTGACTCAAATTTTCCTTTATTTCTAATACATATCTATCGACCGATTATGATATATACACTTTTGCGAAGTTGCCTCAAAATTGGTTCAGATTAAAATGTTTCCCATATTTTTTTACTAACATAGTTTACCATCCCAGGGCATTAGCCGACTTAAATTTTAAGTCTGTAGATTATAAATTTTGTTCAGATGAAGTCAGATTTAAATGTATGTATTTGGGACAAAAACCTTTATAAAGGGTGATTTGTTAAGAGCTTGATAACTTTTTAAAAAAAAAAAAACGCATAAAATTTGCAAAATCTCATCGGTTCTTTATTTGAAACGTTAGATTGGTCCATGACATTTACTTTTTGAAGATAATTTCATTTAAATGTTGACCGCGGCTGCGTCTTAGGTGGTCCATTCGGAAAGTCCAATTTTGGGCAACTTTTTCGAGCATTTCGGCCGGAATAGCCCGAATTTCTTCGGAAATGTTGTCTTCCAAAGCTGGAATAGTTGCTGGCTTATTTCTGTAGACTTTAGACTTGACGTAGCCCCACAAAAAATAGTCTAAAGGCGTCAAATCGCATGATCTTGGTGGCCAACTTACCGGTCCATTTCTTGAGATGAATTGTTCTCCGAAGTTTTCCCTCAAAATGGCCATAGAATCGCGAGCTGTGTGGCATGTAGCGCCATCTTGTTGAAACCACATGTCAACCAAGTTCAGTTCTTCCATTTTTGGCAATAAAAAGTTTGTTAGCATCGAACGATAGCGATCGCCATTCACCGTAACGTTGCGTCCAACAGCATCTTTGAAAAAATACGGTCCAATGATTCCACCAGCGTACAAACCACACCAAACAGTGCATTTTTCGGGATGCATGGGCAGTTCTTGAACGGCTTCTGGTTGCTCTTCACTCCAAATGCGGCAATTTTGCTTATTTACGTAGCCATTCAACCAGAAATGAGCCTCATCGCTGAACAAAATTTGTCGATAAAAAAGCGGATTTTCTGCCAACTTTTCTAGGGCCCATTCACTGAAAATTCGACGTTGTGGCTCGTTAGTAAGTCTATTCATGATGAAATGTCAAAGCATACTGAGCATCTTTCTCTTTGACACCATGTCTGAAATCCCACGTGATCTGTCAAATACTAATGCATGAAAATCCTAACCTCAAAAGAATCACCCTTTATATAGCACCCAACACATTTGACGGATTTGATATAGTATCGAAAATGTGGAATTACAAAGGGTATAATATAGTCGGCCCCGCCCGACTTTAGACTTTCCTTACTTGTTTATAGTATACTTCAAGTATGCAAATCGGATTCGGTTCATGTTTAGATATAGCTCCCATATATATGTTTCGTACGATTTCTTCAAATTTGGCCATAAAACCCTTATTTATTAACCCTTATTACCTATCTTACTCAAAGTTGGCACAATGTAATATTCTATAGTATTTACTAATCCTGCAAATTATCATTGAAATCGGCTTAATTTTCTTATATACGGAAATAAAATATAGAAGTGCGAAGCATCAGTCATATATATCCGAACTCTGTTTTAATAATACCCCCAAAGGGCATAGGTTTACTATTTCAGTAGAATTGGTTTATGTTATGACATAGTTCTTATAATGTGTTTACTGATGCGTGCGGTTGGAGACTAGATTCATTCGAAAGTGCTTGACTTTAGCTTCCAAATTAAAAAAGATGCTGTGAAAAGCACACAGTTGAAAATTCTTTGTCAACATATTAGAGCTCGGTCGAAGCGGGGTTTTTTGACCGTAGCCGAAGCCGATGTTCGACAAAATAAGCAATAATCGGCCGAAGCCGATTAGTTTCCTCAAATTTGTAATTAAAGAAATTTGGTGTTTTTTTAGTTCAATATTAAAATATTTTTTTTTTTTTAACAAATGCATAAATACAACAATAAAGGGTAATTCATTTAATATTATAGTGACAATACAATAATTTTTAAAAATTTTTACGTATTATTTGTACTGGGTGTTTTGACTGAGACAAATTCAACACTTGGACAATTCAATATCAAATCAATTATTCAAAAAGCTTCGGCTTCGGTTAATCGAACTCTTGGCGCCGAAGGCCGATTCGTGGCCGATTATCGATTTTTGGCGAATGCCGAAGCCGATGCTTCGGTCGAGCTCTACAACATATATGAGCTCAGCTTTCCTAGGTTTAGGTTAGGTTAGGTTAGGTGGCAGCCCGATATTTCAGGCTCACTTAGACTATTCAGTCCATTGTGATACCACATTGGTGAACTTCTCTCTTATCACTGAGTGCTGCCCGATTCCATGTTAAGCTCAATGTCAAGGGACCTCCTTTTTATAGCCGAGTCCGAATGGCGTTCCACATTGCAGTGAAACCACTTAGAGAAGTTTTGAAAACCTCAGAAATGTCACCAGCATTGCTGAGGTGGGATAATCCACCGCTGAAAAACTTTTTTGGTGTTCGGTCGAAGCAGGAATCGAACCCACTACCTTGTGTATGCAAGGCGGGCATGCTAACCATTGCACCACGGTGGCTCCCCTTCCTAGGTTTGCATTTAGATATTATTGAAAGTGTCACAAAGTCCTTGGAACAGGACAAGTTTTCTTTTCTCCGTGTACAGACTAAATAATATATATGGGATCCGCTTACATAGACAGTCCGTTTCACCCGACCGTTAAGTACTGTTTTCTGTCCCAAATCTACTTTGTGGTTAATTGTCGATAAAGGAGCTTTCCAAAGTGCTGCTTAGAGAGATGTGGGGGTATGTACGTCAATGTAAGTATGTGAACATTATCATCAGTGACAACACTAGTTATAAGTCTGTCATATTTCACAAAACCTCCTAAACACCCCATTTTTTAAATACCAATATTTATTTGTTCTTATACGCAACCCACCACCATCACTAACAAATTTTTCTAACTACCCTCCTTTTTAATATTCCGTATTTTCTTTCCCTTCTTTAAACCTTCCCTGTTTTTGTGACAATCCCTTTTAATTTGGCACAAAACAAATTCGTTCGATAAATATAACCGGTTATGTAGTCGGAAAAATGCCCATCGTTTTAATGATCCTAATGCGAAATTTCCACAATACAAGAAAATATTGCTTGCTCTATACACAAAAACAATTTTTTTCTGATTCAATCACGAAATTAATTGATCGAATTAATTTTTCAATTGAAATGTATCAATTAAAAACTAATTGAAAGTCAATTAAAAAATAATTGATTCTATTAGTTTTTGTGATTGATTATTGTTTCAATTAAAAAATTTGTTGAATCAATTAAATTTTTAATTGAATATTATTTAAAATTCAAAATTTTAATTTGGAAAAATTTCTTTTTGAGTAGTATACAAAACGCGATTTCAAGAGAGTTCAAAAACACGAAATATGGCATTTCAAACTAAAAGACAACATTTAAATGAACACGTAAAAAAGGAATATGATGGCCTCAAACATGTCTCAAGAGCAAAATGCTATTCTTGGAACATGTTTGTCGCAACTATGCCATTTTCTCGGAACTTATGTATATGATTTCAACAAGCATTCTTTGTTTGGCGAGAAAACAACATTTTTGCGGCAAAACTCTACGCTTTTATGGAACTTGACATTACGTACATAACCTCAAAAGTCTACGCTTTTATGGAACTTGACATTACGTACATAACCTCACATTATCAAGATTTTATATATTCCCCGTATATGGTGATATCCTCATGTGTCGTCTTTCTAACACAAATCTCTGTTTTGGTTCCGGTAATATTGTTATCCCCCCATATCAACCACATTTATGTATTGTATAAAGTTTATGTTCATAGGCTGTAATGTAACTCCCTCTCCTATGTTCGACTCGTAAGTTGTGATCAATGCTATTTCTCTCAAGGGGTCGACCAACTTCTGAACATATTTAATCTATATATACGGACAAATAACCTTACCTTTTGTTAGAACAATTATTTTATTGTTCGCCTTGTGTTGCTTGGTGTGGTTTCTTTATCTTTTGTTCTAGTGTTTTTTTTTTCTTCCATGTCACTTTGGATTTTTGTCTCTGTGGCACACATATAACGGTAGCATGCAACAAACACTCTCTCACACTAGTAATGAAGTGATGTGTAAATACTTACGAGTAGTTGATGTCGTCGGGTGAAGAGAATTACAAAACAATGCCTTTCGTTTGCACCTACTTTTTCATTCATCCAAAAGAGAAGTTTGGTGGGTGGGTGGCAGAATACGTGCATCCGAACGTCATGTTTGTTTATTTTTGGATTCACTTTGAATCATTATTTGTTTTGTTTTTCCTGTTTAGAAATATTTTCTTGGTCGATATGTAGACGCATTTCCTCAATTGTCAGTTTAATATCACTAGCTCGTGATTGGTATGAATACGAGGGGGGGCTTCTGAAATTAGTTGTTTTTGTAAAACGAAAACACAAACAAAATCCGGCAATTCCCCATCAAATTATAATAAAATTTGCATCGAAGAGGTACAATTTTATACTGCTTTTTATTGATTTATTTTCGATTTTAGCGGCTAAACTCGAACCTTATGGGGAAAAATATGAATCTATACCCAATAAAATTGAGAAAAGTATAAAACCGTATGTATAATACGAAGCCAAAAAATTGGTGAAAATGTTATTTTTGGGATCCAAAATTAGTGCAAAATTGGCGCAGAAGCGATAAATTTAACATGGGCTTGTCATAGGACGGATGTCCACCATTTCAATAGCCGTTGCACTGACTTACCTATTAGAGGTCTGCATCGAATAACTTTTCGCTACATGTATGCAATTCGCTGTCGAATATAGTATACACAGTGTCTTTCTCTCAGAGCGCAAGTAGTGAAGTGAAGAGAAGACTTGCTTGTCAAATACCACCAAGTACTTATCCGAAACAATATGTGTTCCGAAAAAAAGGAACAATAAAAATGTAAGTACTTGAGAAAAAGCACAACATGGATTCTCTTCACTTCACGTGGTACCACAAGTATTTCTCAGTTATGTGCGAAGCAAATCTTTCCATTATTATTAATCATAGATATGTATGTATGTCACAATTTCATATATTTATGTATGTCACACACTTACCTTAACGTTTGCCGTTCTTTATATCAATCCGAAAACATATATTATGGAGAGTAACTGTTTTCTTGTATTTCTGAAACTACACGTGGTACATGGAGTACTCTATGAAGGTTTGTTCTCGCAACATACTCGACGTGATCACTCTGAGTCAGTGCTGCCGCTGGTGAAAAATTGAGTGAAGTAGATTTTGGAAAAAAGTGGAGTAGATTGAATAAAATTGAAGTAGCATACATTTTTGAAAACATAACAATAGAATTCATTTTATCATACCCTCCACCATAGGATGGGGGGTATATTAACATTCCGTTTGTAACACATCGAAATATTGCTGTAAGACCCCATAAAGTATATTCTGGGTCGTGGTGAAATTCTGAGTCGATCTGAGCATGTCTGTCCGTCCGTCTGTTGAAATCACGCTAACTTCCGAACAAAAGAAGCTATCGACTTGAAACTTGGCACAAGTATTTGTTATTGATGTAGGTCGGATGGTATTGCAAATGGGCCATATCGGTCCACTTTTACGTATAGCCCCCATATAAACTGAACCCCAAATTTGGCTTGCGGGGACTCTAAGAGAAGCAAATTTCATCCGATCAAGCTGAAATTTGGTACATGGTTTCAGCATATGATCTCTAACAACCATGCAAAAATTGGTCCACATCGGTCCATAATTATATATAGCTCCCATATAAACTGATCCCCCGATTTGGCTTGCGGAGCCTCTAAGAGAACATGGTACATGGTGTAAGTATATGGTCTCTAAAAACTGTGCAAAAATTGGTCCACATCGGTTAATAATTCAATGATTAAAACCGCTATGTTGATCGTAATTAAAGGAATAGGAAAAACAATTAGGTAATATGGGGAAAAATTTTAAAATTTGAAGCAGAACAAAAAGTGAAGCAGATTTTTGGAAGAAGGAGTGACGAAGTAAATTTTGTGAAAATGAAGCAAAATACTTCGATTGAAGTAGTAGCGGCAGCACTGCTCTGAGTACACTTCAATAAGAGAGAAAGAGGAATATGTGTTTGTTGGTAGTGAAGACATGAGAGTAGCAACAAGAAGTTACTCGTGGCTTTTGGTGTTCATTAAAATGTGTACCAATTGTTTTGCGACTCTCTCAAATAGATGTACTCACTTAGCAAGTACACGTGTACTCTGCATTTACAAATGGAATTGTGCAGACCTCTATTACCTATACATACTTTTTTTTCTAATATATACCACGTATAGACTAACTTACAATTTAGAATACGATGTTACGAAGTTTTAAGATACCACTACCCAAGTAATTCATTGTCGATGACAGTCTTTCGTAGAAGTTTCTACGCAATCCATGGTGGAGGGTACATAAGATTCCGCCTGGCCGAACTTACGTCCGTGTATACTTGTTATATTTTTTATGCATTCCAACGCTTGTCCAAAAATTCGCTATTTTTTCTAGAATGTATTTAGCATTAAATAAGTGTATTAATTATTTGAAACAAAAAAGTTTAAATTACTCTTTAAAAATATATAAAACAGCGAGTTATAAAAATTGAATTAAAATAACATCTTGTGTATTTAAAATAAAGAGGGCATTTTTGAAATTTCCTTTAAAATTGTTTCCCAAATCAATCACAAAAATTAGTTGTATCAATTAATTTTTTAATTAGACCAATCAAGTTTTTAATTGACTGCAGATTGATACCATCATTTTTTGTTTTGTGTGTAGAACAACTTCCAAATTTTTTTGCTGGGACGTAGAATTGGTAACATACCATATTTGAATATTGGATGAGTTCTCATTTTCAACATTTAAGGCGCTCCAGCGACAAGTGTGGCCAGCGAACTATTGTTTATTGCGGCGGGACGTATTTTTTCGAAAGATCGAGTTTACGGTGAGAACATCCTTTTTTGTAATAATAATCGTGTCTGTTCTGGTACACACATGTACAATTTTCATGTGGTGTCACACTTAAAAGGTGTTCTGGCCAACACTATACACCGTCATAGACCTGAAAAATGTACACGAACATTTCTTTTGTGTAGGCTTAGTGTACAGCCATCGTATGCAAAGTTAGAAGTTTTTATAACAAATAAATAACAGATTCGGAAACTTTAATATGTTTTTTATAAATATTTGCAAATTTTATTGGGAAAGTCACTTATATATGGCAGAAACCACGATTTTAAAAGTCCATCTAAAATTTGAACCGAAATTTCCTCTGATTGGTGTATAAATTTTGGGGTTGTTTTAATAAGCTGATTTTCAGTGTGTTCGAAAGTATAATGTTACCACAATTTTTAAAAGTTAACACAAAAAAGTTTTAAGCAAAATTATCTTTGATTTTTGTGAATACTATCCGCTTTTCTAAACAAATCAAAGGTCTTTTTGAAAATATAAGGTAATTAAATTATAAATTTTACAAAATAAATGGGCTAAGAAAAGTGAATTTTACCAAATTTATTGCATGAAAAATATGGCATCTTCAATTCTGCAAAGTGTTCTTGGTGCACAAATCACTGAGCAAATAAAAAAAACTAATGCCGCCAATATCTTTCTGCACATGGAGGCCGCCACGATAGAAAATTTGTTTGCAATATTATTGTAAATAATTAAGCAATACAAATGAGAAAAACCTTAACAGAATAGTTAATTATGCCCACTATAATTAAATTTCCTTTAATGTATGGATGTTAAAAACTGTTTGACCAAAACCAAAATAAAAACTTCTCCGCCGTCAAAAACAAAAACGAGAACGACACGGCGATCGTTTGTTCATGAGTAACATTGAGGAGGGATAGAAAAAACAAATCAAAACAGATTTGAAGCATCACGCAATTGTCGCCTTGTTCTTGATAAATTGCTCTTGTCCTTATATTATTCACTGCTAACAAAAATCCGGCAGGCATTTTATTTATGGCTTTGAATTACGCACTTACTTTTAATTTTTTATGTTTATACCGGCAAAATATATTTTGTTTATAATTTCTGTCTGCAAATAATATGGCTTGCAGAAAAAATCAGCTGTCACCTTTTTCGATTAAAAGTCCGAAAAAAGTGTTCACACGTGTGACTCAGAACAACTAACTTTGTGTGTGGTGTGTAGAAAGTGTATAGTGTGGTGCACAATGCGGTGTGACCCAGAACAGACATGAATATATACACTGTTTGAAAAATATGTTTTTCATATGTTCCGATATAAACAAAATGTGTTTCGGGTACAACTTTTAAGCACAATATATAAAAATTACAAAGGCATCTTCAGAAAAAAAAATAATTTTAGTTCCTCTTTATTAATAAGTAGTCCAAGATGAGTTGACGAACACCTTTAAGTTCGAGTTTTGCGCTAAAATTATTTTTCATTTTAGCGGCAAAACTCGATCCAAAGCAACAATTGAAAAAGTTCATTTGCTTAAAAAAAAAAGAAAAGAAAACGTGAAAACATGGTCATTTTAGAGCCAACTTAATTCCGTGATTATGAAAACTGAGCTCCAGCCCTTTCCAATGAGCCTAGTCTCTATAGCGCACGCGGCTTAGTTTTGGCACAGTGGGCCCATTTTGAAAATTTGTTGAAAATTTTATTTTCCAATTTGGGCTTTTCACAAATACTTTTCTAATGAAGACTTTCGTGGGTATGGCACAGTGGACTCATTTTGAAAATTTTTTGAAAATGTTATATTCCAATTTGTGCTTTTCACAAATACTTTTCTAATGAAGACTTTCGTGGGTATGAAAGCTGAGCTCAAGCCCTTTTCAATGAGCATAGTCTCTATATCGCACGCGGCTTAGTTTTGGCACAGTGGGCCAAATTGAAAAAAATTGCAAATTTTTTGAAAATTTTAATTTCAAATTTTCGCTTTTCACAAATACTTTTCTAATGAAGACTTTTGTGATTATGAAAGCTGAGCTCAAGCCCTTTCCAATGAGCCTAGTCCCTATATCGCACGCGGCTTAATTTTAGTACAGTGGGCCAAATTGAAAAAAATTGCAAATTTTTTGAAAATTTTAATTTCCAATTTGGGCTTTTCACAAATACTTTTCTAATGAAGATTTTCATGGGTATAAAATCTAAGCTCAAGCCCTTTCCAATCGCCCTTTCTATATCGCACGCGGCTTAGTTTTTAAATAATAAGCCAAATACTAAAAATTCAAATTCGAATTTGAACTCCAAAATTCGAATTTGAAAAAAATTTTTGGTGCTGTTTTGTGTCTCTGCTAAGTTTTTGCTGCAAATTTCAAATTCGAATTTATCTTCACACACGTGTTCTTCTTTTGCTAAAGTTTCTGAATTTCTTCGAAAATTTCAAACTTTTATGTCAAAACCATTTTTTTGTTGACTTACAAATTGCATGGTTCCCGGTTCGATTCTCCGTCCAGGCGAAAGGTAAAATTTTAAAAAATTATAAAATTGAATAATTTCTTCGACATTATTTTTATTACAGAAAAAGGTGCCAAGAAATTTCGTGGAAGTGAAAATTATGTGAGGTAATGAGCACAAATTCTTCCAAGCATGTAATATTTTTGGGCTCAAAATGCTTCCAAACATATAATATGTTCACATTAAACAAACATAATAATGTTTCAGCAATATCCAATAATATATGTGCTTCCTGCAAAATATGTTTGGAACATATGTTAGGGAAGCGATTTTTTGAGGGTGTAACTACTAAATTTTGAATACTAAAAAGTCCTTAAGTTCTAAAAGAATATTATATGTTTTTGTTCATTAAAATATGCTAATAATGAACTTAAACTCTCCAAATTTCTCTAATTACAAATTTTAGGAAAATAGACGGCTTCGGCAAAAAAAAAAAAAAAAAGTTTCGGTCGATCTCTAATTATAATATCAAAGTACTGAATTTTGAAAGTCAAATCAATGATTTGAATGCAGTTGGCTGTTTTCTACTTTCTTTTTGTTTTTGTAGAAACAAAAACTGGATATTTTATTAATTAGTATTGCCGATATTTAATCCAATTTTCACCTAATATGCATTGAACATTTCTTTTATACTCGCTCTTGATTGTATTTCTCTTCTAAACCAATTACTATTTTCCGTGATATTAAACATTTCGTTCACACTATATTTTCTTTTATTTCATTCCCTCCTGCCTCGCTGCCTATTAAATCGTTTTGTTTTAGATTTTATACTGCTCTGCACTTGTTGAAATATGGATGGATGTGTTTTTGTTTTTTTGTGTTATTATATTTTATTTTCTTTTCATCTGCATTTTTCGTCCAAAATAATGTCAATGCACCCGAAGATGATGACGATGATGATATGATGTCGCCTGCCGCCACCCAAATTATGTTGTTGAATTTTGTGACGCTATTTGGAATAAAATATAACAATAGACGACAACACTTGCGTGTGACAACAAACGGTGATGGAAACGGCGTGGATCAGTACTTCAAATATACCTTTTACAACTTAGTTTCACGCCTTTCACGACCACATGGAAAATTCAACGAATATTATTTGGCTTATATGTATTATCGGGCATAATATTTGCAATAAATTTAAATATATTTTGTTTAAAAGAGCAACATTTTCTGGTACGGATTTCGCATAAATTCCTGGTAACAGGTTGGCTGATAAGTCCCCGGTCTAACAAAGAAATTTTTTTTTGTCAAAATTCGTTTTTATTATTCAACATACTTCCCTTCAAGAGCGATACAACGATTATAACGACCTTCCAATTTTTTGATACCATTTTGGTAGTACTCCTTCGGTTGTGCCTCGAAATAGGCCTCAGTTTCGGCGATCACCTCTTTATTGCAGCCAAATTTTTTCCCTGCGAGCATCCTTTTGAGGTCTGAGAACAAGAAAAAGTCGCTGGGGGCCAGATCTGGAGAATACGGTGGGTGGGGAAGCAATTCGAATCCCAATTCATGAATTATTGTAATCGTTCTCAATGACTTGTTGCACGGTGCGTTGTCTTGGTGGAACAACACTTTTCTTCTTCATATGGGGCTGTTTCGCGACTTCGACCTTCAAACGCTCCAATAACGCCATATAATAGTCACTGTTGATGGTTTTTCCCTTCTCAAGATAATCGATAAAAATTATTCCATGCGCATCCCAAAAAACAGAGGCCATTACTGTGTCAGCGGACTTTTGAGTCTTTCCACGCTTCGGAGACGGTTCACCGGTCGCTGTCCACTCAGCCGACTGTCGATTGGACTCAGGAGTGTAGCGATGGAGCCATGTTTCATCCATTGTCACATCTCGACGGAAAAACTCGGGTGTATTACGAGTTAACAGCTGCAAACACCGCTCAGAATCATCAACACGTTGTTGTTTTTGGTCAAATGTGAGCTCGCGCGGCACCCATTTTGCACAGAGCTTCCGCATATCCAAATATTGATTAATGATATGACCAACACGTTCCTTTGATATCTTTAAGGCCTCTGCTATCTCGATCAACTTCATTTTACGGCCATTCAAAATCATTTTGTGGATTTTTTTTGATGTTTTCGTCGGTAACCACCTCTTTCGGGCGTCCACTGCGTTCACCGTCCTCTGTGCTCATTTCACCACGCTTGAATTTTGCATACCAATCAATTATTGTTGATTTCCCTGGGGCAGAGTCCAGAAACTCATTATCAAGCCAAGTTTTTGCTTCCACCGTATTTTTTCCCTTCAGAAAACAGTATTTTATCGAAACACGAAATTCCTTTTTTACATTTTTTTCACAATAACAAAAGTTACTTCACAAAAGACAATCTATCTAACAAACTAATTGACTTACAAACGTCAAATTTTGACACGAATCATTTAAAGGTTGGTACTATATAAAAATAATACGCATTTAATACTAGCGACGCCATCTATGTGTCAGACCGGGGACTTATCAGCCAACCTGTTACTTCTCTTCGAAACAAATTGTCTTACAGAGAAAAGCAAATGATAAACGATGGCTGTTTCTCTGAAAATTTCGTTTGGGAGGAACAAATTAGAAAATCTTGAAAACATTGCTTCAAATGTTTTGCTTAGCCTTGAATGTAATATCGTCAACAGTTCGTCAAGATGTTTATGATAGGGTTGATGATATTACTCGCCAGATTATTTATGTGCATGCGTATGTTGCTGTAAACTCTGGTGTATTTGTTTATTTATTTGTGATAACGATGTTGGGGCGTAGCCCTTTTTTCTTCCCCTATGCATCAATCACCCACCCACCTAGGGTGAGAATAAATTCTTGTAATACTACCGAGTGTCGACTTCTTTGTTCGCACACATAAAACAAAGTATTTTTTTTTGTACACGCAGAGAAGAAACATGATTGTCACAATCATATTCGAAGAGCAAAATAATATGATAGGAGCTATTTTTGCGGCGACCACGTAACATTTTAACCTGTAACCATGTTGGCTTAGTGAACATGGTAAGAAAAGTATAATTGTCCTCATCTAAAATGTTATTATATTGATAAAAAGAATTTTGTTTCCATTAAAAGACAATGGTCACGATCCAAAATGTTCTGTTATTCGTCAAAAATGTTTTTCTTCTAGTTAAAAGAACATGGTCACAACGTAAAATGTTTTGATCCTTATGAAAAAACTTTTTTCATCGTCGAAAAAAGGACGCCACTTGAGAAAAGAAAACACAAAATTAACTTTATTTGTTTGTTTTTATTTATTTGTAAACTAATTCATTGTTTATTTGTATTTATAATGTTCAAGCAAACATTATATATTTTTTCAATTTCAACAATAAGTATTTATTTCAATTTCAACAATAAGTAATTATTCCATATTTACATCGTGCCCATCAAATGTACCAACGCAGACATCATGTAACTGCAAATAAAAATAAATTATACCATATATGAAAATGCAGAACAAAAAGCAGGTACATTTTTTTCAATTACACTTTCCTTTTTTGTGTTCACATAAAACCACGTGCCACTTCTGAATAAATAAATTAACACAAAACATTCTCCGTCCATTCCAAGCAACAATCAACACACGACTGACGCGCAAAATGAAAATCGTGTGTACCTGCTCAATGTTTTTATAAAATTCTTTTCGCTGCAAAAATTTAAATAATTAAATGGTCACGAAAAAGTGTAAATGGTCTTTATGGCCATGTAATGGTTCTAGACATGTCAGGTACATGATTTTCCGACCATTTAATAGTCTCAAATTCTATCATTTAAATGATAGAACATGTTTGCGGTATTTGAGAACCATTCAAATGCTTATTGTCACCATAAATTTTTCTCCGCTCGAAAACTATTTTTACAAAGACAAAATACTTGGATTTCGCGACAATTAGATGCTCTAGATAAGCATTAAATGGATGCGGCAACCATGTCCAAACATGGTTTTTCTGTGCGTGTAATTAGAGATAAAATGTAACCGCATAATCTCGTGATTATATTACCGCAAAAAGTATATTTCGTTGGCTATTTTCATTGTAATTTTGTTCAAGGCAGGTATAACTACTGTTATTAGGAGAATCATTGGCACACGCAAAGAAAAAAAGAAGTTTAGAACACGTGTACCGAAAACGTTTTTCTTTTGTTAGAGTTTGGTCGAAGCAGGGCTCGAACCTAGGACCCTTGGTATGCAAGGCGGTCGTAGCAACCACTGCTCCACGGTGCCCAACTAAATGTATGTTTCTGTTAAATAAAGTTTGTTTAAAGGGTGATAGGTCAAAATTTGGTCAAGGGAAAGCGCGTGTAAATCGGTGAAATCGTTTATTTAAAAAATCAAATTAAATTTCTTTTTCAAGTTCAATTAGTATAAAATTCAGGAAAAATATTCAGATAGGCTTTCGCTTTTCCAAATCCGAATTGCAGGGCCTCACGCTTGACACCTGCCATCAGATTTTGTACAGCCACCTTGTCCACCTTCTTCGCCGCAGAAAGCCAGTTTGCCTTGAACTGCTGCTCGTCCTTAGCAGTTTTTTTTGGCCTTCTTTAGGTTCCGCTTGACAATAGCCCAGTATTTCTCAATTGGGCGGGAACCACCTGCACGTTGTTGGCGGCGTACCACTCCATGGCCTTTTTACCGTAATGGCAAGATGCCAAATCCGGCCAAAACAGTACGGAACAACCGTGTTTCTTCAGGAAAGGCAGCAGACGTTTATTCAAACACTCTTTCACGCAAATTTCTTGGTTGACAGTCCCGGAAGCTATGAAAATGCTGCTTTTCAAGCCACAGGTACAGATGGCTTGCCAAACCAGATATTTCTTTGCGAACTTTGACAGTTTTATGTGCTTGAAAATATCTGCTACCTTCCCCCTTCCTTTTGCCGTATAAAACTCCTGTCCCGGAAGCTGCTTGTAGTCGGCTTTGACGTAGGTTTCGTCGTCCATTACCACGCAGTCGAACTTCGTCAGCACCGTCGTGTACAGCCTCCGGGATCGCGCTTTGGACGTCGTATTTTATTTATCATCGCGATTTGGAGTCACTACCTTCTTGTAAGTCGATAGTCCGGCTCGTTTTTTGGCTCGATGCACGGTTGTAGACGATACACCCAGCTTATTTGCGGCATCTCGGAGAGGTTAGGTTTTCGCTTGAAACTACCGGCAACTATCTTTGTCGTCTCAGCGGCTTCCGGTTTTCGATTTCCCCCCGATCCAGACTTCCTGGCTGTCGACAAACGTTCCCCAAACACTTTAATTACATTTGTAACGGTTGATTTGGCAACTTTTAGCGATTTTGCCAGCTTTGCGTGCGAGTAGCTCGGATTTTCGCGATGCGCGAGCAAAATTTTTATACGCTGCTCTTCTTGCTTGGACGGCGTTTTGACAACTGAAGAGTGAATTCCAAAATCAAAATAGGAGCAACATACTACACACACACCTTCAAAATGAGGGGTGTTCAGGTTTTTTAAATGCAAGTTTATATTGACCAAATTTTGACCGTATCACCCTTTAATCGGCTCGCGGGCGCCGCAAGCTATGCTATTTAAATATAACTTATATGGATAAATGTCTATTGATGACAATAACAGCTACATAGCTCAGTGGATAATGTGTTGGCTTGGTCCGCGGTTCGGTTCTCCGTCCAGGCGAACGGTAAAATTAAAAAAATTTATAAAATCGAATAATTTCTTCAACATTGTTTGTATTACAGAAGAGAAAGATGTGAGGGAAAATGAAATTAGCCAGAAAAGATTCTTTTTTTTGAGTTAGTCTTTGTGAAATTTTTTTCATCCTGGAAAAGAATAAACGTTTATCACAAAAAGTATATACTTTTCTTTCATATAAACTTGATTAAAGCCAAAAGCAAATGAGAAACGAACTTTGTTTGTCTAAAATTTCGTTTGAGAGGAAAGAATTATTTTTTTGCGTGTATGATTGGAAATGGTTCAATCAATGTATTTGACTTTAGTGAACATTTTATCGACCAATGGGAATTTAAAAGTAAATTTATTTTAGAGCAAAATATGTGTGTGTTTTTTACAAAATAAACAATTTAAGAATTATGTGTTTCTGCAGAAAAAAAGTTTAATTATTCCCTGGGATTCCCTGTCTCCAATATTGTGTAAATTACGTATCTGAATAGTCTAAAGGCCTGGTTATGCATCTAAAAATGTAGCGAATCTAAGTCTTTTAAACTTGTGGAGACTATATAGAAAAAATAAGAAGTGTAAAACTCTTCGAAAAAGAAGGTGGTCTGATCGCCCAATCAACAAAGATTGGAATACAAGTGGTTACCGTTAAAAGGTGTTCCAAAATATAAAACTACATGATGATGAACATTTCTTCAAACATACTCGTATGAGTAAAGAAGGTTTAAATTTATTGCTTTTTTCGGGAAGTCGGTATTCTGCTCTGAATTTATTATAAATACATTCATGCGACTGCACGCATGAATCTTATGGTGTTTTCTTTTCTGAAAAAAGGGCTTTGCCTTCATTTTGTCTGTACAGAATGCGCATTTTTAAAATGTTACCAGCAACCTAAAAAAATGCTATCATTTCAGCGGGCAGAAAAGAATTCAAAGAAGGAGGCAGGGCAATCGCAGTACTCTCGTTTGTTGGCAGTGCTGAAAATGCCCGTAATTTGCCTCTATGCGTGGCGCTATTTTCACAACAGAATTCAAAGCCTTTTCGCACTTTTGCCTGTTTTTTTTAGAAAAGAACCTAAAAAGTACATTTTCCGGGTAAAATGCAAAAAAAGTGCGCATTTTTTACAAGAAAAGAAAACGCCATTAATCGGGCTGCCACTTTAACCTAACCTAGGTTAGGTTAGGTGGCAGCCCGATGTATCAGGCTCACTTAGACTATTCAGTCCATTGTGATACCACATTGGTGAACTTCTCTCTTATCACTAAGTGCTACCCGATTCCATGTTAAGCTCCTTTTTATAGCCGAGTCCGAAGGGCGTTCCACATTACAGTGAAATCACTTAGAGAAGCTTTGAAACCCTCAGAAATGTCACCAGCATTACTGAGGTGAGATAATCCACCGCTGAAAAAATTTTTTCGGTCGAAGCAGGAATCGAACCTTGTGTATGCAAGGCGGGCATGCTAACCATTGCACCACGGTGGCTCCCTAACCTACGTATCTTAAAATTTAGGTTGCTAACCTAACCTACGTATCTTAAAATTTAGGTTGCATAAATTCATATTATATTCTAGCAAAAAAAAATGGAAGTTCTAAAGGCATAACTTTGAAAGCACTTCCAAAAATGTCCTCCCAAAGATGTTATTTATTTTAACTGCACAGGAAGTTCTTTTAATTCAATTGTCACCCAGAGAAGGAATATGACCACCTCAAACATGTTTTAAGAGCAAAATGTTATTTTTGGATGGTGACCATTTAACATGGTTATCGAATCACACCTTAAGAAGTAATATAAATTCAGTGCAACGGCTGTTGGAATGGTGGACATCCATCTTATGATAAGCTCATGTTAAATTCATTGCTTCCGGATCCAAAAAAGAAAATTTTAATTACTTTTTTGTCGATGCTTTTTTTTCTGGGATGCAATATTTTTTGCAGTACATCCTCGTACTATGTATTTACCATCACCGCATTTCTTACTGTTGGAATATTAGAAATGGATCATGATAAATACGATTTGGGTTGCCTAAAATAACGGGCCGCCACCATATCTAAATATTACACTATATCGAAATATTAATTGTGTTTCTCTATTTTTTTTTTTGCTTTCAGGATCCTGCTGGTATATTCGAACTTATCGAAGTTGTCGGAAATGGCACTTATGGTCAAGTCTATAAGGTGAGTGAAACACAAAACCCTTCGCAGAAAATTTAACTATATATTATGCAAATTTTGTTAGATCAAATTAATTTCAACTATCATTTACGATTCGTGTGCAAGTTGACTCCATTATATCTAAGTATTTTACACAGAAAAAAAGCATGTCCCGTTCCAAAGATGTTATCTTAACACTAATGAATTTGATTCCGAGACATCGGAGAATTGACTTTTTAGAAAACAAATCTCTTTTAAATTTAAGTTTTACGTAATTGATTCCAGGAAACCAATTTTAATTGATTAGTTTTTTCATCTGTTTTCTTCGTGTGCTATCAAAGTCCTTTAAAAACTAGTGAACGACAACTTCAATTTCTAAATTCAGACTTGACTTCAAGTTGAAATTTTACTATGTTGGAAGTAAAAATGTCTTTCAAATTGAAAAGCATCTTCTATTTTTAAACGCGTTTTTTTTTTCTTTGTAGTCAAGATACAAAAAGTCAATAAATTTAAAGACAATTTCAATAATTTTGAAGAATTATTTATAACTATTAAAGTCAAGTTGACCTTAGTCCAAAAAAATTTTTTTCTTTCACACGCAGAGAAGGAATATGATCACCTCAACCATGTTTCGAGAGCAAAATGTTATTTTTGGACGGTGATAATGGAACATTTTTGTCGCAAAAATTTTGTTTTCTCGGCAAACATATACATGGTTGCCGAAGTCAGACATAGGCTTTTTGAGAAAATAACATGGTTGCCGCAAACATGTTACATGTTCTCCGTCCAAAAATAACGTTTTGCTCTCGAAACATGGTTGAGGTGATCATATTCCTTCTCTGGGTGCATGTAAAGATTCCCATTTTTAAGTCGATTCACTTAACTATGAGGGAAAAGCGACTTTATTGAAAAGTTTATCGACTTTTGGGCAAGGAAAAAAGCTTAATCTCAGAGAAATATGTGTTCTTTGCTGAGGAAAATTTGCATTCGTATTTTGAGGACATGAAATCTTTGGCCTCACGACCATAATTTTTTGCAGTGTACCTCTGTAGAATAGAACTAATAGAAATAAACGATGTTTATTTTTCCGTTCGAAAGTAAAAGTTTCCATCAACATGCGGTCATGTGTTGTTAAACGGGAGTTTCATCGTGGATCATGATAATATGCACAGAAAAAAATATTTTGTATCTTCAATCACGAAATTAATTAATCCAATTAATTTTTAAAATGAAATGATCGTATCAACGACCCAAGTCAATTAAGAAATGAATTGTTTCGATTAAAAAAATAATTGATACAATTAAGATTTGTGAATGATTTTTGTTTCAATTAAAAAGAAAAAAAAAAAAAAAAAACAATTAAATTTTTCATTGAATATTTTTTTAAAATTCAATTAAAATTGTAATTGGAAAAATATTGGTGATATTTTTTTGTGTGTGGTAACACATCATTTTCATTGTCGTTGGTAACCAATTGTACTTTGGCTAATATATATTTTTTTTAATTTCGAAAACTCATACGAATTTGTATTAAGATTCTTCATAAAGAGTATGAAACGTTTTCGCAAAAACGAACGAATTCTTTTCATAAAAAGTACCAAATAGGGTTGCCTCCAATATTTCATAATTAGAGATCAAAAACAAATATTAATCATCCGCTTTATAGTTTTTCAAACAATTCCCCCTTATATGTTGCAGGCGTGGTGCCTACACTAATAGAAAAAGTTTCGTTATATTAACGAAATGTATCGTTAAAAGTCAGCCAATGTAACAAATTCGTTAATACAACGAAATTTTTCTTTATTATAACGAATTTTCTGTTAATCAACGTAACGTTTCGAACTATTAACGAATATTTTCATTGTATTAATGAAAATGTTTCGTTATATCAATGAAAATTTTTCGTTGGCTGAATTTTAATGAAATTTTCTTTGTGTGTATATAAGTATACTTATAGGTATCATACAACAATATATTGTTGTAGTTGAATGTTCTGAACAAACTGGATTTTAGAAGGAAAAACATTACAATTTTGTTTAGTGACGTTTGCAGTATTATTGGCTTAGTGATTGCGTCAAATTTGATCCAAATTGAGGCACATCTTGCCAAATTTCAGAAGCCGATGGGTCTGTAACATATATAGAAAAATAAAAACTTAGATCGACCACGATTTCTATGAAGTTCAAATAAAATTTTTGCACTTGTACATTCATTATTGCGGATATATCCATGGAATACCTACAATTAGTATGGAAACTTCAAAAAATGACAATTTCTTTAAAATAATGGTATTTTATGAAAAGATGTTAGTGTTATTAATTTCTAACAATCCAAAAATTGCAATTTCTTTACGCTGCTTTTGAAACCACTACTGTGATTAGTGGTAGGTCCCATTGGCCCCACGGTTGCCACAGTTCTACCAAAATTATAGATTTTTTACTGTTTGGTACAGTGAAAAAAATATTGTCGTAAGGTCAAAGATTTGATGTCTTTAAAATACGAATGCAAATTTTGCTTAGCATAGAGGACACATTTCTCTAATTTAAAGTTTTTTCCTCATCCAAAAGTCGATAAACTTTTCAATGAAGTCATATTGTCCTTATAATTAAGTGATTTGACTTAAAAAATGGGTATCATAACATGAAAGAAAAAATGCCCAAACATCAACTTAACTTTAATAATTCAGAAAAATTCTTTAAATTTAATGAAATTGTCTTTAAATTTGTTGTCTTTTTGCATATTGACTACAAAGCAAAAAATCGTTCAAATATAGGACATGTTTTTCAACACTTTATTTTTTACTTGAAACATAACATAATTTCTACTGGAAGTCGAGTCTTAATTTGGAAAATATAGTTGTCATTAACTCGTTTTAACAGGACTTTGATAGCATATGAAGAAAAAAACTGAAAAGCGAATAATTAGAATTTGCTTCTTAGAAGCAAGTACATAATTTAAAAGAGAATTGTGTCTTAAAAGTATCCTTACATGTGTTCTCCGGAATCAAAACCAAAATATTTTAAAGTAAAGACAAAATCTTTGGAACCGGGCATGCTTTTTTTGCAGTGTAGAATGGTGGAATTCTTTTTGTTTTGGATGATTGCAAAATCATCCAAAACAAAAAGAATTCCACCTTCCAAAGTGAAACTTTTGACAAAATTTTCTGTGGAAATAAAATTTTGACAAAATTGTCTATAGAAATAACGTTTTGACAAAATTTTCTATAGAAATAAAATTTTGGCAAAATTTTCTATAGAAATAACATTTTGACAAAAATTTTCTATATAATTTTTTATAGAAATAAAATTTTGACAAAATTTTGACAAAATTTTCATTAGAAATAAAATTTTGACAAAATTTTCATTAGAAATAAAATTTTGACAACATTTTCATTAGAAATAAAATTTTGACAAAATAAAATTTTGCAAAACAAGATTTTTTTGTTTGGTAGTTTTTCGGTAAAATTTTCTCCAAATTTTGGTAGATTATTTTTGGCTCAAATTTTGACAAAATTTTCTATAGAAATAAAATTTTGACAAAATTTTATATAGTAATAAAACTTTGACAAAATTTTCTATAGAAATAAAATTTTGACAAAATGTTCTATAGAAATAAAATTTTGACAAAATTTTCTATAGAAATAAAATTTTGACAAAATTTTCTATGGAAATAAAATTTTGACAAAATTTACTATAGAAATAAAATTTTGCAAAACAAGACTTTTTGTTTGAAAGTTTTTCGCTATAATTGTCTCCAAATTTTGAGAAAATTTTCGATAGAAATAAAATTTTGACAAAATTTTATATAGAAATAAAACTTTGACAAAATTTTCTATAGAAATAAAATTTTGACAAAATTTTCATTAGAAAAGAAATTTTTGATAAAATTTTCTATAGAAATAAAATATTTGATAAAATTTTCTATAGAAATAAAATTTTTGATAAAATTTTCTATAGAAATAAAATTTAGACAAAATTTTATATAGAAATAAAATTTTGACAAAATTTTCTATAGAAATAAAATTTTGACAAAATTTCCTATAGAAATAAAATTTTGACAAAATTTTCTATAGAATTCTATGGAATTTTTTCGGTAAAATTTTCTCCAAATTTTGGTAGATTATTTTTGGCTCAAATTTTGACAAAATTTTCTATAGAAATAAAATTTTGACAAAATTTTCTATAGAAATAAAATTTTGACAAAATGTTCTATAGAAATAAAATTTTGACAAAATTTTCTATAGAAATAAAATTTTGACAAAATTTTCTATAGAAATAAAATTTTGACAAAATGTTCTATAGAAATAAAATTTTGACAAAATTTTCTATAGAAATAAAATTTTGACAAAATTTACTATAGAAATAAAATTTTGCAAAACAAGACTTTTTGTTTGAAAGTTTTTCGTTAAAATTGTCTCCAAATTTTGAGAAAATTTTCGATAGAAATAAAATTTTGACAAAATTTTATATAGAAATAAAACTTTGACAAAATTTTCTATAGAAATAAAATTTTGACAAAATTTTCATTAGAAAAGAAATTTTTGATAAAATTTTCTATAGAAATAAAATATTTGATAAAATTTTCTATAGAAATAAAATTTTTGATAAAATTTTCTATAGAAATAAAATTTAGACAAAATTTTATATAGAAATAAAATTTTGACAAAATTTTCTATAGAAATAAAATTTTGACAAAATTTCCTATAGAAATAAAATTTTGACAAAATTTTCTATAGAATTCTATGGAATTTTTTCGGTAAAATTTTCTCCAAATTTTGGTAGATTATTTTTGGCTCAAATTTTGACAAAATTTTCTATAGAAATAAAATTTTAATAAAATTTTCTATAGAAATAAAATTTTGACAAAATTTTCTATAGAAATAAAATTTTGACAAAATTTTCATTAGAAAAGAAATTTTAATAAAATAAATAAATAAAATTTTGACTGAATTTGAAGGGGTGTAAAATTGGTGCAGAAGCGATGAATTCAACATGGGCTTGTCATAGGACGGATGTCCACTATTTCAACAGCCGTTGCACTGAATTTGCATCACTTCTTAAGCTGTGAAGCGAATTTAGGGTTTTCGATGTGAATTAAAATAATTTTTATAATTTTTTATAATTTTTATCTGCAAATATTTTTAAAAATTTGCAAATTTTCTAGAATGGATTTAGCATTTTTTTCGGAACCATGTTATTAATTTTTCTCTGTTTTTAACCTATTTGAAAGAACAAAAAAAAAGTTAAAATTACCCATTGATAATATGAAAAACGCGATTTAAAAATATCGAACTAAAATAACATCATGTGTTAACTACACATAAATAAAGAACATCTGTGGAAGGACATTGTTAGAAGTGCTTTTAAAGTTGTGCCTTTAGAAGAACTTCCATTTTTTTTGCTGGGAATGAGTAAAATTTACTTCAATTGTGTCTGTATCGAACTCCATACAGCTCAAGAGGTTTAGCAATTTTTAGCTCATATTTGAAACATTTTTCTTAAACAAAAGATGCAATTATTTTTTTAATCAAAGTATTTTAGTTATAATTTTCTTTCATTCACATTTTTTGCGTTTTACCTGTTAAAGAAAAAAAGATCAAATCACAAGTCATAGCAAACTTAGAAACGATACTCCATAATCTGTTTCATTTTTTCTTAATCAAAACCTTCAAAAGCCTTCAAAACTTTGTCAAATATTCCGTTTCTGAAAATAGGAAAGTTTTTTTTTCTTTCGGGGTGTTTGTTTTTGAGTGCAATGTAGTTCAAGCTTAGGTTGTTCACTTTGCGTCTTAGTTGCTTTCATTCTCGGCTAGCTTCATCGCGCACAATAAAGTTCATAGCAGCAATGGCAGCAAAAACGAACTGGTTATTGTGTCAAGTGTTGTGTTGTCAACTTTTGTGCCGTTGACACAAAATCCTTTGCGTCTCATCATCCTCGCCAACAGAGATACATATTTACACGATACATGCTTTCGTTACATAGAATAATGAATTGGCATAAAAAGGTCAATATTCTGGATGCTTTGAAAATATTCATGTTTTTAGATTGTACACCTACGATGAGATTGGAGGGTAGGCATTCATTGTCTGCATTCACAATCAAATGGTGAGGGTCTATTGAACAAATTTCTAAAATTGTAAATAATAGGTTTAGAAAATTCTTAGTTTTTTGCTTTTGAAATATATATAGGGGGTTAGACTCCAAGCCTAATTGGATATTTCCATTGTGAATTTATACGTGCTAAGTTGTTTATCATTGTGTCTAGCGGTTTAAAAAACTTTTAAAATTTGTTTGCATATTTCATTTGGTTTAAACATTTTGTTTTTGCAATAGAGTATGGAAAATAGAAGTAAAATATAATTAACTTTTTATACCCTGCGCCACACCGTGGAACAGGGTATTATAAGTTAAGGGTGTGAAGATAAATTCGCGAGTTAAATTCGTGGTTTGTGTCTCGGCTAAGCAAAATTCAAATTTGTGGAACGAATTTAACTTTGTGGGACGAATTTAACTTGTGGAACGCATTCCAAAACACATTTTTTTCTTAAAAAGAGGAAATTTAGTGGTGGAAAAACTGGCAAACACTGTCAATTATTTAATATGTAAGAATACCAAACATTCGTAGTTTTATATCGTAGAAAAATTGAGCTATAAGAGATAACTCTACAGTCGCATAAAACAGTCAGTATATCCTTATGTAATGGTGGTGAATTGACCAGACAAAATGCCAGTGGAACATACCGACGAGGACAAAAAACCAAAATTAAAAAATCAAAAGTCTCATGTACAGTATTTGAGATATAGCGTCACCAGATATCGGCTATATATAGCCCAGATATTGTCTCATGTACAGTATTTGAGATATAGCGTCACCAGATATCGGCTATATATAGCCCAGATATTGGATTGCCCATATCTAGGAAACTGTTTTTGGTGAATTGACCAGACAAAATGCAGGTGGAACATACCGACGAGGACAAAAGACCAAAATTAACAAATCGAAAGTCTCATGTACAGTATTTGAGATATAGCGTCACCAGATATCGGCTATATATTGCCCAGATATTGGATTGCCCATATCTGGGAAACCGTTTTTGGTGAATTGACCAGACAAAATGCCAGTGGAACATACTGACGAGGATAAAAAACCAAAATTAAAAAATCAAAAGTCTCATGTACAGTATTTGAGATATAGCGTCACCAGATATCGGCTATATATTGCCCAGATATTGGATTGCCCATATCTGGGAAACCGTTTTTTGTGAATTGACCAGACAAAATGCCAGTGGAACATACCGACGAGGACAAAAAACCAAAATTAAAAAATCAAAAGTCTCATGTACAGTATTTGAGATATAGCGTCACCAGATATCGGCTATATATAGCCCAGATATTGGCTCGCCCATATCTGGGAAACCGTTTTTGGTGAATTGACCAGACAAAATGCCAGTGGAACATACCGACGAGGACAAAAAACCAAAATTAAAAAATCAAAAGTCTCATGTACAGTATTTGAGATATATCGTCACCAGATATCGGCTATATATAGCCCAGATATTGGCTCGCCCATATCTGGGAAACCGTTTTTGGTGAATTGACCAGACAAAATGCCAGTGGAACATACCGACGAGGACAAAAAACCAAAATTAAAAAATCGAAAGTCTCATGTACAGTATTTGAGATATAGCGTCACCAGATATCGGCTATATATAACCCAGATATTGGATCGCCCATATCTGGGAAACCGTTTTTGGTGAATTGACCAGACAAAATGCCAGTGGGACATACTGACGAGGATAAAAAACAAAAATTAAAAAATCAAAAGTCTCATGTACAGTATTTGAGATATAGCGTCACCAGATATCGGCTATATATTGCCCAGATATTGGATTGCCCATATCTGGGAAACCGTTTTTGGTGAATTGACCAGACAAAATGCCAGTGGAACATACCGACGAGGACAAAAAACCAAAATTAAAAAATTAAAAGTTTCATGTACACTATTTGAGATATAGCGTCACCAGATATCGGCTATATATAGCCCACATTGATTGATATTGTCTGCGGTAGCTAACTCTTACACTTACCTTTCCAATTTCGACCTTAGTGAGAGAAATTGTTAGGAATTTGTTTACTATATTCATGTAAATTAAATTTATTTGTTCGCTAAATATAATACAATGTTATAAATTACACTTTTTTCTCCGCAAAATCTTCGCCGTAAATATTCGGAAATATTTTACCAATGAATTATCATAATAATGTGTGTTCTTCGTAAGGAAAAATCTACTCTTCAATTCATCATGTCAACTCAACTCTTTCGCCAGCAAAAGCGAAACAAACAAATATCACAAAATTTGATAAAGGGAACTAATTTTTATAAAGCAAACTAACATGAAAATTAAAAAATATCACAAAATAAATGTTGACATTAAACAGCGTAATAAACCAACATATGTATGTAAATCGTTTTTCGGTTATAGAGACAGCAAGCGAGTCCGAACCACTGTTGCCATAAAATTAAAAATAATCTACATAATTTTCAAAAAATTCTACCAAAAATGTACCAATTTTAAAAAATTCTAATTTTCTTTTTATCACATTTTGAAGGTTTGTGTTGTATTCGTGATCCGAACGCGAAGTAGTCAGATGTGTCGCTAACATTACTAAAAGGGTTTAATGACTTCGTTCATATTTTAAAAATTAATGTATTAATTCTGATCTGTACGTTTTGAAATTTTAAATATATATAATATCGCATCACATTATTTCAGTTTTCATTATAGCAAAGTTGTAGTGCATATATTGTCTGGGAGAAAGAGTAGATCAGATGTTTATACATACACCCTCAAAAAAAATCGCTTCTTTAACATATGTTCCAAACATATTTTGCAGGAAGCACATATATTATTGCATACTGCCGAAACATTAATATGTTTGTTTTATGTGAACATATTATATGTTTGGAAGCATTTTGAGCCAAAAATATTATATGCTTGGAAGAATTTTTCCCAAACACGATTGTGCTCATTCCCTAACATACTCGTAATTTTCACTTCCACGAAATTTTATAGTTATTGGCACCTTTTTCTGTAATACAAATAATGTTGAAGAAATTATTCACTTTTATAAATTTTTAAAATTTTACCTTTCGCCTGCACGGAGAATCGAACCGAGGACCATACAGTTTATAAGCCAACACACTATCCACTGGGCTACGTAGCTGTTATAGTCACCAGTAGATAATTATCGTTTTAAGTTACATTTATATAGCATAGTTTGCAGCGCCCACGAGCCCATGCAAACATAACATTATTTAACAGAAACATACATTTGTTTGCCACGTGGATCAGTGGTTAGCATGTCTGCCTTGCATGCAAAGGGTCGTGGGTTCAACCCCTGCTCCGACCGAACATTTTTTTTTTTTTTTTTTTTTTTTTTAATTTACACATTTATATTTATACTATATTAATTTTTTTTAAATGAAACTTCGAAATGTGCGTTATTAAAGATTTATAGTCAGTAACAGTGCTTGATATAAACGAAATTGACTGATTTTTGGATAAAATATTATTTTTTATTGCAAAAATAACAATCTTGTAATAAAAAACTGTTTTTGTACAAAACTTTAAAATTTGGAAGGACTTCAAAAACTAACAAAAGAAGAACGTGGAGTCGAGTATAAACATACATACATAATTTTATAATATAAACATAAATTTATTTAGGAGTGAACAGTTTTTTACTAGCATTTAACACCATCGCTCTAAAATGCCTTTTATTTTTCTTTAATAATTCATTTTAAAGAAAATAAACGTTTTAAATTGTTTTAGCTGTAAAACTCGAACTTAATGCCCGCTTTTATATTTGATGGTGTCCGTCAACTCCTCGTGGACTACTTTTTAATAAAGAGGAACTAAAGTTTGTTTTTTTACATTTTACTGTGTAATTTTTCACTATTTCCTCCTTATTTCATTTTACTGTCCCAACTCTAAAAAGAGTATAGTGCCCTTTCGTTATTTTTATGAAGACCCCTGATTTCTTTTAACGAACCAAGAAAAAAATTGTGCCCATAATGCCAAAATGATAAACCCAACGCACGTCCACACATACATAAAATGCTGCTCTCAAGGCGAAAACATATGCTGTTTGTTTTTCAAATGTCTATTCTCTTGGTTCCTAATGTCTATTCTCTTTATTCAAATTAAATAATATTTAGACTTAAACATATCAAATTTTTGGCCTTATCATAAAACAGTTTTCCGAAACAACATACAATCGGTTTCACAGAAATTGTTCTCTTTTGACTCTTTTGCTGTGTTATATTGATATCTTTCGTCAACTCTCCCGGTTTCCATCTCTATTTCTCTCTATACTCTCTCTGTCGCTTTGAATAAAATATCACAACATATGTATGTTTAGTCGAAATTTGTAAATTTATATATGTTTGTATTCACACATATGATTTTTATGAAACATTCATGCCACAAACATAATATATTCTAACATATTAACATAGATGTCCCAAACATTTAGTGTTAGTTTAGGAACATTACATGTTTGCACTTAAATATATTGTGTTTAAAAATTGTGCCCGAAACACATTTTGTTTATATCGGAACATATGAAAAACATATTTTTCTAACAGTGTATGCATTAGCGTAGCTGAAAATTTATAGACTGAACTTATAGGTTCAATTAATGTTTTATTTCATAAAAATGAATAACAATATAGGCATCAAAATAACTCGACAATTAATTTATAATAAAGCAACTAAAAGTAGTTCCACACTTTTCCCAGCAAAAAAATTGGGAGTTGTTCTAAAGGCACAACTTTAAAAGCAGTTTTTTTACTTCATTTTTTTCATATTTTAATGCGTAATTTTTTTTTTAAGTAAGAATAAATAAAATGGTACAAATTATTCAAATTTTGGCACAAAAATGCTAAATTCATTATAGAAATTTTTATAGAACGTTTCAAACAAGCGTTAGAATGCATTAAAAATCATAAAAAATATAAAAATTAATTATTTGGGAAAATATAACAAAATTTTTTAATTCACATTCAAAACACTGAATTTGGATCACAACTTAAGAAGTGATGCAAATTCATTGCAACGGCTGTTGAAACGGTGGACATTCGTTCTATGACAATTTCATATTACATTAATCACTTCTCCGCCAATTTTGCACCACTTCCGGACCCAAAAAGAACATTTTCACTTCTTTTTGGCTATGCTTTTTTGCAGCATTATTAAGATATTAATTTATGAAAGAATAGTATCAATTTCTATTTTTTTAATTAAATTGACTAAACCAGACTAAACAAAATAATAAAGGAGCTTTAGTTATTCAACTGAATCAAAAGTTCAACCACAGATTTATTTTATAAATATCAGATTTCAAACATTGCCATCGGCAACTACTACCACAACCAAAGTAATTCGATTGTGCATGAAAGTCCTTAGCGGTACTTTGTGCAGTTGCATATACACCCTCAAAAAAAAATCGCTTCTTTAACATATGTTCCAAACATATTTTGCAGGAAGCACATATATTATTGCATACTGCCGAAACATTAATATGTTTGTTTTATGTGAACATATTATATGTTTGGAAGCATTTTGAGCCAAAAATATTATATGCTTGGAAGAATTTCTCCCAAACACGATTGTGCTCATTCCCTAACATACTCGTAATTTTCACTTCCACGAAATTTTTTAGTTATTGGCACCTTTTTCTGTAATACAAATAATGTTGAAGAAATTATTCACTTTTATAAATTTTTTAAATTTTACCTTTCGCCTGCACGGAGAATCGAACCGAGGACCATACAGTTTGTAAGCCAACACACTATCCACTGGGCTACGTAGCTGTTATAGTCACCAGTAGATAATTATCGTTTTAAGTTACATTTATATAGCATAGTTTGCAGCGCCCACGAGCCCATGCAAACATAACATTATTTAACAGAAACATACATTTGTTTGCCACGTGGAGCAGTGGTTAGCATGTCTGCCTTGCATGCAAAGGGTCGTGGGTTCAATCCCTGCTCCGACCGAACATTTTTTTTGTTTTTTTTTTTTTAATTTACACATTTATATTTATACTATATTATTTTTTTTTAAATGAAACTTCGAAATATGCGTTATTAAAGATTTATAGTCAGTAACAGTGCTTGATATAAACGAAATTGACTGATTTTTGGATAAAATATTATTTTTATTGCAAAAATAACAATATTGTAATAAAAAACTGTTTTTGTACAAAACTTTAAAATTTGGAAGGAATTCAAAAACTAACAAAAGACGAACGTGGAGTCGAGTATAAACATACATACATAATTTTATAATATAAACATAAATTTATTTAGGAGTGAACAGTTTTTTACTAGCATTTAACACCATCGCTCTAAAATTCCTTTTATTTTTCTTTAATAATTCATTTTAAAGAAAATAAACTTTTTAAATTGTTTTAGCTGTAAAACTCGAACTTAATGCCCGCTTTTATATTTGATGGTGTCCGTCAACTCCTCGTGGACTACTTTTTAATAAAGAAGAACTAAAGTTTGTTTTTTTACATTTTACTGTGTAATTTTTCACTATTTCCTCCTTATTTCATTTTACTGTCACTAAAGGGCACTATACTCTAAAAAGAGTATAGTGCTCTTTCGTTATTTTTATGAAGACCCCTGATTTCTTTTAACGAACCAAGAAAAAAATTGTGCCCATAATGCCAAAATGATAAACAAAACACATGTCCACACATACATAAAATGCTGCTCTCAAGGCGAAAACATAAGCTGTTTGTTTTTCAAATGTCTATTCTCTTGATCAGAATGTATATTCTCTTTATTCAAATTAAATAATATTTAGACTTAAACATATCAAATTTTTGGCCTTATCATAAAACAGTTTTCCGAAACAACATACAAGCGGTTTCACAGAAATTGTTCTCTTTTGACTCTTTTGCTGTGTTATATTGATATCTTTCGTCAACTCTCCCGGTTTCCATTTCTATTTCTTTCTCTATACTCTCTCTGTCACTTTGAATAAAATATCACAACATATGTATGTTTAGTCGAAATTTGTAAATTTATATATGTTTGTATTCACACATATGATTTTTATGAAACATTCATACCCCAAACATAATATATTCTAACATATTAACATAGATGTCCCAAACATTTAGTGTTAGTTTAGGAACATTACATGTTTGCACTTAAATATATTGTGGTTTAAAATCGTGCCCGAAACACATTTTGTTTAAATCGGAACATATGAAAAACATATTTTTCTAACAGTGTATAAACTTCGCAATGTTTGAAGTACGCACAAGTGCGGCGGTAAAGTGTGGAAGAAAATAATGGCGACCCCATCAAAATAACGAAGTTGTAGGTGATATAGTGGATTTTTAAATTTAAATATGCAATCCATAACCCATTGCACTTCAACAAAATGCTCGAATTTAAAATTATTCTTCATTCAAGATCAGTAAAAATTTGTATAATAAATATATCCAACTGTAAATATATGGTATACAGTAATTGGAAATGGAATTCAAATAAAACATTAATTCATTCATTTGATTATTTTATGGAATCAAAAAATAAAAATATATTTCGGCATGACGTTATATAGTCAATTATATGTTTAAAACTACGAGTAAAACAGATAATTGATTTTTGAGGGCGTACCAATTGATTAATTATTGAATTAATTGAGAAGTCAACTGTAATTTGCAATTAATGTCACTTAATATCATAATTTGATCAATCTAAAAATTAATTAAAATGTGAGTAGAGGTTAAACAAAATAAATAACTGCATCAATTAAAAAAATTAATTGAGTTTTTGATATATATAGAAAAATAATTGATTAGTTAAAACAATTATTTTCGTGATTCAGCAACACTAGCTATTTGTGCGCCACCGAACGATTTTTAAATTTCGATTTTTGTCCTCGTCAGTATGTTCCACTAGCATTTTGTCCGGTCAATTCACCACGAATGGTTTCCCAGATATGGGCGATCGAATATCTGGGCTATATATAGCCGATATCTGGTGACGATATATCTCAAATACTGTACATGAGACTTTCGATTTTTTAATTTTGGTTTTTTGTCCTCGTCGGTATGTTCCACTGGCATTTTGTCTGGTCAATTCACCAAAAACGGTTTCCCAGATATGGGCAATCCAATATCTGGGCTATATATAGCCGATATCTGGTGACGCTATATCTCAAATACTGTACATGAGACTTTTGATTTTTTAATTTTGGTTTTTTGTCCTCGTCGGTATGTTCCACTGGCATTTTGTCCGGTCAATTCACCACGAATGGTTTCCCAGATATGGGCGATCGAATATCTGGGCTATATATAGCCGATATCTGGTGACGCTATATCTCAAATACTGTACATGAGACTTTCGATTTTTTAGTTTTGGTTTTTTGTCCTCGTCGGTATGTTCCACTGGCATTTTGTCTGGTCAATTCACCAAAAACGGTTTCCCAGATATGGGCGATCCAATATCTGGGTTACCCGTGTAAAAATTGAGGGATCTAATCAGATATGATTAGATCTCAAAATTGGCCCCTTTAGATATAAGCAGATATACCAACATATGATGAGATAGAATTAGATATAAATGTATATCATTCCATATATGACCAGATCTAACATCAGATCCAATAATATATAGGGACAGATATAATTACATCTAAGACATTAGATCTAGGCCAATTTTGAGATCTGATCAGATCTAATTCCATAGTAATTAGATATGATTAGATCTTACCATTTTTCGGATCTACTCATATCTAATTGTATCAAATTAGATCTCTCAATTTTTTCTCGGGTATATATAGCCGATATCTGGTGACGCTATATCTCAAATACTGTACATGAGACTTTCGATTTTTTAATTTTGGTCTTTTGTCCTCGTCGGTATGTTCCACCTGCATTTTGTCTGGTCAATTCACCAAAAACAGTTTCCTAGATATGGACAATCCAATATCTGGGCTATATATAGCCGATATCTGGTGACGCTATATCTCAAATACTGTACATGAGACAATATCTGGGCTATATATAGCCGATATCTGGTGACGCTATATCTCAAATACTGTACATGAGACTTTTGATTTTTTAATTTTGGTTTTTTGTCCTCGTCGGTATGTTCCACTGGCATTTTGTCTGGTCAATTCACCACCATTACATAAGGATATACTGACTGTTTTATGCGACTGTAGAGTTATCTCTTATAGCTCAATTTTTCTACGATATAAAACTACGAATGTTTGGTATTCTTACATATTAAATAATTGACAGTGTTTGCCAGTTTTTCCACCACTAAATTTCCTCTTTTTAAGAAAAAAATGGGGTTTGGAATGCGTTCCACAAGTCAAATTCGTCCCACAAAGTTAAATTCGTTCCACAAATTTGAATTTTGCTTAGCCAAGACACAAACCACGAATTTAACTCGCGAATTTATCTTCACACCCTTTTATAAGTTAGTGCATATGTTTGTAACACCCAGAAGGAGACGAGATAGACACATGGTGGTTCCCTGAGTCGATATAACTATGTCCGTCCGTCCGTCCGTCCGTCCGTCCATCTGTCTGTGAACACTTTTTTGTGATCAAAGTCTAGGTCGCAATATAAGTCCAATATCAATAATTAAGAGTTAATATTGTTTTATTTTATTCTTAATTAGTGAAATTCATGTTTATTGCCTAATTTATAAACCAAGCGTATAGATTTTATAGAAGTCTAGCAAATTTTTCCCAGATCGGAAAATGTGGATCTACAAGGTGGTGCAGGGTATAATATAGTCGGTCCCGCCCGACTTTAGACTTTCCTTATTTGTTTTTTTTTTCTAAAAGCTCTTTGCTGAAAAATATCAAAAGGATCCTAAGGTACACCGGAGTATTGTTTCAAGAGTCATTCAAAAATATCGAGAAAACTTGATCACGTCAAATATGTACTATCCCATTAAAAAAGCGTCGCGATACTACGATTATAACGACCTTCCAATTTTTTGACACCATTTTGGTAGTACTCCTTCGGTTTTGCCTCAAAATAGGCCTCAGTTTTAGCGATCACCTCTTCATTGCAGCCAATTTTTTCCCTAAAAACAAGAAAAAGTCGCTGGGGCCAGATCTGAAGAATACGGTGGGTGGGGAAGCAATTCGGAGCCCAATTCATGAATTTTTGCCATCATTCTCAATGACTTGTGGCACGGTGCGTTGTCTTGGTGGAACAACACTTATTTCTTCTTCATATGTCCGTTTTGCCGCGATTTCGACCTTCAAACGCTCCAATAACGCCATATAATAGTCGCTGTTGATGGTTTTTCCCTTCTCAAGATAATCGATAAAAATTATTCCATGCTCATCCCAAAAAACAGAGGCCATTACTTTGCCAGCAGACTTTTGAGTCTTTCCACACTTCGGAGACGATTCACCGGTCGCTGTCCACTCATCCGACTGTCGATTGGACTCAGGAGTGTAGTGATGGAGCCATGTTTCATCCATTGTCACATATCTACGGAAAAACTCGGGTGTATTACGAGTTAACAGCTGCAAACACCGCTCAGAATCATCAACACGTTGTTGTTTTTGGTCAAATGTGAGCTCGCGCGGCACCCATTTTGCACAGAGCTTCCGCATATCGAAATATTGATGAATGGTATGACCAACACGTGCCTTTGATATCTTTAAGGCCTCTGCTATCTCTATCAACTTCATTTTAGGTCATTCAAAATCATTTTGTGGATTTTTTTGATGTTTTCGTCGGTAACCACCTTTTCGGGCGTGGTGAAATGAACACCGTCCTCGGTGTTCATTTCACCACGCTTGAATTTTGCATACCAATCAATTATTGTTGATTTCCCTGGGGGCAGAGTCCGGAAACTCATTATCAAGCCAAGTTTTTGCTTCCTCCGTATTTTTTCCCTTCTGAAAACAGTATTTTATCGAAACACGAAATTCCTTTTTTTTTTAAATTTTTTTCACAATAACAAAAGTTGCTTCACAAATCTATAGTTTCTGCACACATTTGGTTTTAACTTTAACTCAATCGCCGCTTAAAGTGAAAATATCTCGAATTCTGGCAATGAAATTATTTCAGATTTAGATTCTTCGCATCGAGCCCCAAAAGAAAAAAAAGTATGGGTCTATACTGTCCCCTCTATAGTTTTTGCACAATGTTCGCTTTTGTTTAATTTTCCCCTTATTAAGCTCTTAAATTAGATTAGATTGGATTAGATTAGATGGCAGCCCGATGTATCAGGCTCACTTAGACTATTCAGTCCATTGTGATACCACATTGGTGAACTTCCCTCTTATGACAAGGGACATCTTTTTTATAGCCGAGTCCGAACGGCGTTCCACATTGTAGTGAAACCACTTAGAGAAGCTTTGAAACCCTCAGAAATGTCAACAGCATTACTGAGGTGGGATAATCCACCGTTGAAAACTTTTTGGTGTTCGGTCGAAGCAGGAATCGAACCCACGACCTTGTGTATGCAAGGCGGGCATGCTAACCATTGCACCACGGTGGCTCCTATTAAGCACTTAACAGAGCTCTGTTAACGTTAAAGCAATCTTAACATAATTTTTAAAGTTAACATTATTTTCAGGGACATTTTTTTTGTCAAAGTTTTAGGAAACTCTGAAATACATGAAATTTGACGTCTAAGGCAGATTCACAATACCTACGGAACAACGAGTCTTTGACTCAATCCGCGAATCGACCCAATTTTTGTCATGCGTCATAGATCGTAACAAGTGGTAATTAGAAGCCGCAATGCCAGGACTCTACAACGGGTGCGGTAGGACTTTTCTATTAGAGTGTTCCTAAATAAGTTTTTACGTGTTCTACAACATGTGACCGCGCGTTCTCGCGCAGCAAGATCACTTTGTGTTGCTTTTCCAAATATTGTGACTATTTATTACACAATACTCGTCTTAAACGCATCAATTGATTTCGGTATAAATATCTTGTGATCGTTTATTTCCATAGAGAAATTTTGTCACAATTTTATTTCTATAGAAAATTTTGACAAAATTTTCTATTCTATAGAAATTTTGTCTAATTTTTTTTCTATACAAATTTTGTCTAAAATTTTTTTCCTATAGAAAATTTTTTCAAAATCTTAATTCTATAGAATTAAAATGTGGTACGCCGTTCGGACCGGGCTATAAAAAGGAGGTCCCTTGTCATTAAACTTAACATGGAATCGGGCAGCACTCAGTGATAACAGAGAAGTTCGCCACTGTGGTATCACAATGAACTGAATAGTCTAAGTGAGCCTGATACACAAAATTTTGTCAAAATTTCATTTCTATAGAAAATTTTGTCAAAATTTTACTTCTATAGAAAATGTTGTCCAAATTTTATTTCTATAGAAAATTTTGTCAAAATTAAAATATAAATTAAATTAAATAAAACCCTATATTTACAAACAACTAGGTACACGTATATGAAATTTGTGCATCTTCAGTAAATAATCGAAAAATATCGTACACGGACGAAAAATACTATTTTTCATATGTTTGGGTGTAAAACTTATATGTTTGGAAATCAAATTGTTTAACACAATATTCTTAAGTGCAAGCAAATAATGTTCATAAACTAGCATAAAATGTTTGGGACATATATGTTAATATGTTAGAACATATTATGTTTGAGACATAAAATGTTTGTAAATATAATATGCTTGGATGCAAACATATATTAATTTAGAAATAGCCTATAAACATATATGTGTTTAGAAAGAGAGACCTAGAGAGTATTCTGCCACCGTGGTGCTATCGTTAGCATGCCCGCCTTGAGGTGGATTATCCACCTCAGTAATGCTGGTGACATTTCTGGGGGTTTCAAAGTTTCTCTAAGTGGTTTCACTGCAATGTGGAACGCCGTTCGGACCCGGCTATAAAAAGGAAGTCCCTTGTCATTGAACTTAACATGGAATCGAACAGCATTCAGTGATAAGAGAGAAGTTCACCACTGTGGTATCACAATGAACTGAATAGTCTAAGTGAACCTGATACTTCGGTCTGCCACCTAACCTAACCTATGCTGCAAGTAAAATAATGGAAGTAACCAATTGGCGCCTTAAGAATATATATACACAAAGAAAATTCCATTAATTTTTTTTCTACCAGTGTATGCCTGAGGTAAAACATAATATGTTTTAACAATACCAATCCTGAATATATATATGCTTGAAGCAAAATGTGTTTGGGGCATATGTTACAGAAGCGATTTTTTGTAGGGTGTAGACATAATTTCTCTACCATTCGTTTTTATTGTTGGTCCCGCGGGACCTCATCACGCAGGAATCGCTTCCAGTGTTATCACCTATCGGAGAGTTAATTTCTGGAAATTTGAACTAATTGTTGTAGTTGTAAGTGTGATGAACTAAACATTCTTTTTTCCATGCTATAACTTTTAAAACAATGAACATTTTACGCAAAATACTGGACATTCACCCACAAAACTTACGATTCAATTTGACATAATTTCCAAATTATAACACAGTTCTTCTCCTATTGTGGGTGGTAAGGGGATTAGTCCCATCGTAGCAATACTAATACGGAGACATTGTTCGCCGTAATGTTTTTCTGTGATGATGTTTTATTAGTTTTCCAATTGTTAAATTCTTTGTGTATGAGGCTGTTGTTTGAACTGGTGTCAGTCAACTTGCTTCTTCATATCCACAAACGCCATGCAGCATTGCTGCCGCTTGCCTCCAATCATCAGCTAATGTAGTTAGTGCGTCATGCACCATCTATCTCTCGGCATCCTCCATTCATTCACATTTAGATTTACTTTGGAGTTCGTCGCGACAATGTTAATGTGTTTTTCTGCTCCTATCAATGGGCAATGGTTGCTTTTCGTTTTTTTATGCATGTGTGTGTGTTCGTGTCTACATGTGCCCTTTGTGGGGGTCAAGATGCGTTTTGTCTACTACTAAACGAGTGAATCAATGACCGCCACCAGGGAACCAAGACTTCTTTATCATACTTTGCTATATCATCTGCACACCCGCCCATCCAGTTTACTCTGACCGACAGGCAGGAATCCTGTTGTTTTTGAACCCTTTTTAGACTCTGACCATAAGTTTTTGTTTTTTTTTCTACTGTGTCTATGGCTCATGGTCAATTATTTACTTGAATAGATTTTTATTGTTATGTCAATTTATATAAATTTCAAATCAATTTAATCGTAAGTGAGATCCCTTGTATGGATGTCTTGGTCAGTATCACTGTGGTGGAAGCATAGCATATGCAACATTACCGTTGGGAATTTCTAAAAAGTAGCACAAAAAGTATCACTTGGAAATAAAAGTGGCACATTAATTTTGAAAAAGTGGCACATATTTAAAAAAATACGAATTAAATTCTTTGTTCTTTTTTTCAGAAAATTATGAAGTCGCGTTTTTTAACTAGATCTAAATACACCCAACAATAATTTCTCCATTTAAGCGAAAATCATGGGAGAGTCTATTTTACCTACTACAGAAATTGTTCTTTGCGTATTTTCAGGCGTTATCATTAGACGCTTGTTAACACTATTGCTTGAAAGGCATCAGATCGACTTTATATAAAGGCTCCGATCACATCCGTAATTTTAAAGGGTTCCGGAAAAAAAAAACAAAATATGTAGTCGAAAATGGGCCTTAATTGATTAATAAAGATTGAATTGAATTGAAAAAAAAAAAATCTATTGCACTAAAAAGGAAAAATTAAAGTGGCTAAGCATGACAAAAATGTATGGCATTGAGTGTCACAACAATAAAGTGCCACTTTAAAGATCAAAACAGTGGCAAATTTGCACAGAGAAAACACTGAGAATATGGTTCATAAAAGTTTTACGGCACATAAAAAGTACGAACAATGTTCGTTGAAATTACAAAGAACTTTCATTGAAGTTCTAAAATTTTCTCTAATAATGTGCTTGGATAGAATGTTCTGAACAAGAATGAGGCAACCTAACTGAAAATTATTCAACAACTTAAGGTTTAAAGTAGTGATGTTATTTTTCAATTTTGGTACTACCACCAATGCACTTTGGACAATACATTTTTTTCTACCAAACCGTACGGACATATTTCATAAAAAGTACGAAATTTTTTCATAGAAAGTACGAAAGTATTCCATAAAAAGTACGAAAGTTTTCCATAAAAAGTACGAAAGCTTTTTATACAACTATGAAGACCAAATTTCGTTGAAAGAGTGTAACATTTCATTCTTTTAATAAAAAGTTTCTTTGATTGTAAAACAATGTCAAATTTTGTACTTTTAACGACATTCTCAGTTCATTTTACGAAGAGAATTTTTTCGGTTTAGACCTTAATTTTCACGTGGCCCTAAAGAAGTCACTAGGTGTTAGATCGCGATAACACCGTTTGAAGTCTTTGTCTTTAAAAGAGCAATAGTTTTTATACCCACCACCATAGGATGGGGGGTATATTAACTTTGTCATTCCGTTTGTAACACATCGAAATATTGCTCTAAGACCCCATAAAGTATATATATTCTGGGTCGTGGTGAAATTCTGAGTCGATCTGAGCATGTCCGTCCGTCCGTCCGTCTGTTGAAATCACGCTAACTTCCGAACGAAACAAGCTATCGACTTGAAACTTGGCACAAGTAGTTGTTATTGATGTAGGTCGGATGGTATTGCAAATGGGCCATATCGGTCCACTTTTACGTATAGCCCCCATATAAACGGACCCCCAAATTTGGCTTTCGAGGCCTCTAAGAGAAGCAAATTTCATCCGATCCGGCTGAAATTTGGTACATGGTGTTAGTATATGGTATCTAACAACCATGCATAAATTGGTCCACATCGGTCCATAATTATATATAGCCCCCATATAAACCGATCCCCCGATTTAGCTTGCGAGGCCTCTAAGAGAAGCAAATTTCATCCGATCCGGCTGAAATTTGGTACTTGGTGTTAGTATATGGTCTCTAACAACCATGCAAAAATTGGTCCACATCGGTCCATAATTATATATAGCCCCCATATAAACCGATCCCCCGATTTGGCTTGCGAGGCCTCTAAGAGAAGCAAATTTTATCCGACCCGGCTGAAATTTGGTACATGGTGTTAGTATATGGTCTCTAACAACCATGCAAAAATTGGTCCACAGCGGTCCATAATTATATATAGCCCCCATATAAACCGATCCGCCGATTTGGCTTGCGAGGCCTCTAAGAGAAGCAAATTTTATCCGATCCGGCTGAAATTTGGTACATGGTGTTAGTATATGGTCTCTAACAACCATGCAAAAATTGGTCCACATCGGTCCATAATTATATATAGGCCCCATATAAACAGATTCCCAGATTTGACCTCCAGAGCCCCTTGGAAGAGCAAAATTCTTTCCATTCGGTTGAAATTTGGTACGTGATGTTAGTATATGGTATCCAACAACCATGCAGGAATTGGTTCCTATCAGCCCATAATTATATATAGCTCCCATATAAACCGATCCCCAGATTTGACCTACGGTGCCTTTTGGAGAAGCAAAATTCATCCGATCTGCTTGAAATTTGGTACGTGGTGATCGTATATGATATTTAACAACCATGCCAAAAGTGGTCCATATCAGTCCATAATCATATATAGCCCCATATAAACTGATCCCGAGATTTGGTTTTGGAGCCTCTAGGAGGAGCAAATTTCATCCGAGTGAGTTGAAATTTGGTACATTGTGCTAGTATATGGTCGTTAACAACCATGCCTAACTAGGTCCATATCGGTCTATAGTTATATATATCCCTCAGATAAATCGATTTCCAATCACACAAAAATTGGTCCATATCAAGTTCATAATTGTATATAGCCCCCATATAAGTAACCCCCATATTTCAATTCTGGCTCTCTACGTACCGTGCAAAAAGTCCATATCGATTCGTAATTATTTGTAGACTTACCTATACATAACTTTTTTGTCTAATATATACCACGTATGGACTAACTCACAATTTAGAAAACGATGTTAAGAATTTTTAAGATACCACAATCCAAGTATTTCGATTGTGGATGACAGTCTTTCGTAGAAGTTTCTACGCAATCCATGGTGGAGGGTACATAAGATTCGGCCTGGCCGAACTTACTGCCGTATATACTTGTTTTTTTTTGTACTTTACATAGCGCCGTCTTGTCAAAAATAAACGTTGCCCAGATCAGTACCATCCGACTCAAATCATAAAAAGTCATTAAGAAAAAAATCGATAGAGCATTCAATTTATCGTAACTGTTTACTGAGTTTGTATCAACCCATTTTCGAAAAAGTAAAGTCCAATAACCCTGCCGGACCATAAACCGTACCAAAAATCACATGTTGAGGTAGGAGAGTCTTCTGAATCATAACTCCTTGGGTTTTCTGAGCCCCAAGATGTTTTTTCGCGAGCTGTGACTGCCACTTTTATAGTAAATTTTGATAGTTTCAATGGGTGTATCTACTTGTCAAATGTAGAGTGTTCAAAACTGGTCGGTGAAAACCGGTGGCTTTGCACCCATTGTCGGTTTTGTATAAAATCCCATTTGCGGTCGACCGGTAGAACCGGTGTTTTTAATATCATAAAAACCGGTTTTCGGTTTTTTATTCTCAATGTAAACTGAAACCCGAAAGTATTTTCTGCGCACTTCCAATTCATTTCTGAACACTTTCAACATAGTATACGTCCAAGATGTCAAATAAAATACGTTGGTTTTCTGAAGGAATACTAGAGATATTTCAAAGAAATATAAGTAAATCGTGCTAGAGATATTTCAAAGAAATATAAGTAAATCGTGCTTGTTCAATTAGGACAACAAAATCTATGATATTTCTGAAGTTATTTTTATACGACTTAATTTGGTGTACATTTCTGTAGAAAATGAGCTCTGTTTGTGAATATTTTGAAAAACAACAAAATGATTCTTCGAAAGCCAAATGCACTAAAATAAAACAAGTATATACGGCCGTAAGTTCGGCCAGGCCGAAGCTTATGTACCCTCCACAATGGATTACGTAGAAACTTCTTCTAAACACTGCCATCCACAATCGAATTACTTATGTTGCGGTAACGCTTGCCGATGGCAAGGTATCTTAAAACCCCCTAACACCGTCTTCTAAATTGTATGTAAGTCCATACGTGATATATATTAAATCAAACAAGTATATACAGCACTAAGTTCGGCCGGGCCGAATCTTAAATACCCACCACCATGAACCAAATATTAGGGTTTCCTTTGAAATTACAGGAGGGCTTGAGGACACTTCCCGAAGATAAATTTAAAGATATCGCCTATGAGGACTATATCAGATTCTGGATTTATAAGAACCATTTTTGTTTGAGTTTTAGAGGAATCATTAACATCTCTTGTAAGTGTGCAAGAAAATTATAAAATAACGTCTTGATTTGAAATCTTAAATCTATAGAAGTAAAATCTGGAAACTTTACATTGAGTTTCAAGCAATTTTCATGATCAGTGCGCCTTCTACACCCTCAAGAAGTGAAGTCGGTCTATATGGAGGCATTACCAAATGGACCGATAAAAATTTAATCCGATACACGTTTTTGTGAGCCTAAAATACAAGAATATTTACAATTTCAGGCAAATCAGATAAAATCTACGGTTTCTAGAAACCCGGGAGATCGTTCTTATGGAGGCTATACTAAAATATGGACCGATACTCACCGTTTTCGGCACACCTCTTTATGACTCGAAAATACCTCTAGATTTCCAATTTCAGGCAAATAGGATAAAAACTTCGGATTCTAGAAGCCCAAGAAGTAAAATCGGGAAATCGGTCTATATGGGGGCTATACCAAAATATGGACCGATACTCACCATTTTCAGCACACCTCTTTATGGTCCTAAAATACCTCTAGATTTCCAATTTCAGACAAATTGGATAAAAACTACGGTTTCTATAAGCCCAAGACCCCAAATCGGGAGGTCGGTTTGTATGGGGACTATATCAAAACCTGGACCGATATAGCCCATCTTCGAACTTGACCTGCCTCCAGACAAAAGACGAGTTTGTGAAAAATTTCAGCACGATTTCTTCATTATTGAAGACTGTAGCGTGACTACAACAGACAGACAGACGGACATCGTTATATCGTCTTAGAATTTCTCCCTGATCAAGAATATATATACTTTATATAGTCGGAAATCGATATTTCGATGTGTTACAAACGGAATGACAAACTTATTATTCCCCCGTCACCATTCTATGATGTCCGTGAAAATAAAGTTAACTTTAAAATTTATGATAACATTGTCTTAACGTTAACAGAGCGTTAACAGTGCTCTGCTAAGTGCTTAACAGAGAAAAAATAAAGTTAACTTTAAAAAGAACAAATAGTTAAAATAAAAAAACGATCATTGTGCCAAAACTTTAGAGGGGGCAGTATACACCCATATACCAAATTGTAGGGCACGATGAGTAGAATCTAAATCCGAAATAATTTCATAAAGTTCATTGCCAGAATTCGAGATATTTTCAATTTTAGTGTCAATTGAGTTAAAGTTAAAAACAAATGTGACCACTGTGCCAAAACTATAGAGGGGGCAGTATACACCCATACACCAAATTGTAGGGCACGATGAGTAGTATCTAAATCCGAAATATTTTAATAAAGTTCATTGCCAGAATTCGAGATATTTTCACTTTAAATTGCGATTGAGTTAAAGTTAAAAACAAATGTGACCACTGTGCCAAAACTATAGAGGGGGCAGTATACACCCATATACCAAATTTTAGTGCACGATGAGTAGAATCTAAATCCGAAATAATTTCATAAAGTTCATTGCCAGAATTCGAGATATTTTCAATTTTAGTGTCAATTGAGTTAAAGTTAAAAACAAATGTGACCACTGTGCCAAAACTATAGAGGGGGCAGTATACACCCATATACCAAATTGTAGGGCACGATGAGTAGAATCTAAATCCGAAATAATTTCATAAAGTTCATTGCCAGAATTCGAGATATTTTCAATTTTAATGTCAATTGAGTTAAAGTTAAAAACAAATGTGACCACTGTGCCAAAACTATAGAGGGGGCAGTATACACCCATATACCAAATTGTAGGGCACGATGAGTAGTATCTAAATCCGAAATATTTTAATAAAGTTCATTGCCAGAATTCGAGATATTTTCACTTTAAATTGCGATTGAGTTAAAGTTAAAAACAAATGTGACCACTGTGCCAAAACTATAGAGGGGGCAGTATACACCCATATACCAAATTTTAGTGCACGATGAGTAGAATCTAAATCCGAAATAATTTCATAAAGTTCATTGCCAGAATTCGAGATATTTTCAATTTTAGTGTCAATTGAGTTAAAGTTAAAAACAAATGTGACCACTGTGCCAAAACTATAGAGGGGGCAGTATACACCCATATACCAAATTGTAGGGCACGATGAGTAGTATCTAAATCCGAAATATTTTAATAAAGTTCATTGCCAGAATTCGAGATATTTTCACTTTAAATTGCGATTGAGTTAAAGTTAAAAACAAATGTGACCACTGTGCCAAAACTATAGAGGGGGCAGTATACACCCATATACCAAATTTTAGTGCACGATGAGTAGAATCTAAATCCGAAATAATTTCATAAAGTTCATTGCCAGAATTCGAGATATTTTCACTTTAAGTTGCGATTGAGTTAAAGTTAAAAACAAATGTGACCACTGTGCCAAAACTATAGAGGGGGCAGTATACACCCATATACCAAATTGTAGGGCACGATGAGTAGAATCTAAATCCGAAATAATTTCATAAAGTTCATTGCCAGAATTCGAGATATTTTCAATTTTAGTGTCAATTGAGTTAAAGTTAAAAACAAATGTGACCACTGTGCCAAAACTATAGAGGGGGCAGTATACACCCATATACCAAATTGTAGGGCACGATGAGTAGAATCTAAATCCGAAATAATTTCATAAAGTTCATTGCCAGAATTCGAGATATTTTCAATTTTAGTGTCAATTGAGTTAAAGTTAAAAACAAATGTGACCACTGTGCCAAAACTATAGAGGGGGCAGTATACACCCATATACCAAATTTTAGTGCACGATGAGTAGAATCTAAATCCGAAATAATTTCATAAAGTTCATTGCCAGAATTCGAGATATTTTCAATTTTAGTGTCAATTGAGTTAAAGTTAAAAACAAATGTGACCACTGTGCCAAAACTATAGAGGGGGCAGTATACACCCATATACCAAATTGTAGGGCACGATGAGTAGTATCTAAATCCGAAATATTTTAATAAAGTTCATTGCCAGAATTCGAGATATTTTCACTTTAAATTGCGATTGAGTTAAAGTTAAAAACAAATGTGACCACTGTGCCAAAACTATAGAGGGGGCAGTATACACCCATATACCAAATTTTAGTGCACGATGAGTAGAATCTAAATCCGAAATAATTTCATAAAGTTCATTGCCAGAATTCGAGATATTTTCAATTTTAGTGTCAATTGAGTTAAAGTTAAAAACAAATGTGACCACTGTGCCAAAACTATAGAGGGGGCAGTATACACCCATATACCAAATTGTAGGGCACGATGAGTAGTATCTAAATCCGAAATATTTTAATAAAGTTCATTGCCAGAATTCGAGATATTTTCACTTTAAATTGCGATTGAGTTAAAGTTAAAAACAAATGTGACCACTGTGCCAAAACTATAGAGGGGGCAGTATACACCCATATACCAAATTGTAGGGCACGATGAGTAGAATCTAAATCCGAAATAATTTCATAAAGTTCATTGCCAGAATTCGAGATATTTTCAATTTTAGTGTCAATTGAGTTAAAGTTAAAAACAAATGTGACCACTGCCCCCTCTATAGTTTTGGCACAGTGGTCACATTTGTTTTTAACTTTAACTCAATTGACACTAAAATTGAAAATATCTCGAATTCTGGCAATGAACTTTATGAAATTATTTCGGATTTAGATTCTACTCATCGTGCCCTACAATTTGGTATATGGGTGTATACTGCCCCCTCTATAGTTTTGGCACAGTGGTCACATTTGTTTTTAACTTTAACTCAATTGACACTAAAATTGAAAATATCTCGAATTCTGGCAATGAACTTTATGAAATTATTTCGGATTTAGATTCTACTCATCGTGCACTAAAATTTGGTATATGGGTGTATACTGCCCCCTCTATAGTTTTGGCACAGTGGTCACATTTGTTTTTAACTTTAACTCAATCGCAATTTAAAGTGAAAATATCTCGAATTCTGGCAATGAACTTTATTAAAATATTTCGGATTTAGATACTACTCATCGTGCCCTACAATTTGGTATATGGGTGTATACTGCCCCCTCTATAGTTTTGGCACAGTGGTCACATTTGTTTTTAACTTTAACTCAATTGACACTAAAATTGAAAATATCTCGAATTCTGGCAATGAACTTTATGAAATTATTTCGGATTTAGATTCTACTCATCGTGCCCTACAATTTGGTATATGGGTGTATACTGCCCCCTCTATAGTTTTGGCACAGTGGTCACATTTGTTTTTAACTTTAACTCAATTGACACTAAAATTGAAAATATCTCGAATTCTGGCAATGAACTTTATGAAATTATTTCGGATTTAGATTCTACTCATCGTGCCCTACAATTTGGTATATGGGTGTATACTGCCCCCTCTATAGTTTTGGCACAGTGGTCACATTTGTTTTTAACTTTAACTCAATTGACATTAAAATTGAAAATATCTCGAATTCTGGCAATGAACTTTATGAAATTATTTCGGATTTAGATTCTACTCATCGTGCCCTACAATTTGGTATATGGGTGTATACTGCCCCCTCTATAGTTTTGGCACAGTGGTCACATTTGTTTTTAACTTTAACTCAATTGACACTAAAATTGAAAATATCTCGAATTCTGGCAATGAACTTTATGAAATTATTTCGGATTTAGATTCTACTCATCGTGCCCTACAATTTGGTATATGGGTGTATACTGCCCCCTCTATAGTTTTGGCACAGTGGTCACATTTGTTTTTAACTTTAACTCAATTGACACTAAAATTGAAAATATCTCGAATTCTGGCAATGAACTTTATGAAATTATTTCGGATTTAGATTCTACTCATCGTGCCCTACAATTTGGTATATGGGTGTATACTGCCCCCTCTATAGTTTTGGCACAGTGGTCACATTTGTTTTTAACTTTAACTCAATCGCAACTTAAAGTGAAAATATCTCGAATTCTGGCAATGAACTTTATGAAATTATTTCGGATTTAGATTCTACTCATCGTGCCCTACAATTTGGTATATGGGTGTATACTGCCCCCTCTATAGTTTTGGCACAGTGGTCACATTTGTTTTTAACTTTAACTCAATTGACACTAAAATTGAAAATATCTCGAATTCTGGCAATGAACTTTATGAAATTATTTCGGATTTAGATTCTACTCATCGTGCCCTACAATTTGGTATATGGGTGTATACTGCCCCCTCTATAGTTTTGGCACAGTGGTCACATTTGTTTTTAACTTTAACTCAATTGACACTAAAATTGAAAATATCTCGAATTCTGGCAATGAACTTTATGAAATTATTTCGGATTTAGATTCTACTCATCGTGCACTAAAATTTGGTATATGGGTGTATACTGCCCCCTCTATAGTTTTGGCACAGTGGTCACATTTGTTTTTAACTTTAACTCAATCGCAATTTAAAGTGAAAATATCTCGAATTCTGGCAATGAACTTTATTAAAATATTTCGGATTTAGATACTACTCATCGTGCCCTACAATTTGGTATATGGGTGTATACTGCCCCCTCTATAGTTTTGGCACAGTGGTCACATTTGTTTTTAACTTTAACTCAATTGACACTAAAATTGAAAATATCTCGAATTCTGGCAATGAACTTTATGAAATTATTTCGGATTTAGATTCTACTCATCGTGCCCTACAATTTGGTATATGGGTGTATACTGCCCCCTCTATAGTTTTGGCACAGTGGTCACATTTGTTTTTAACTTTAACTCAATTGACACTAAAATTGAAAATATCTCGAATTCTGGCAATGAACTTTATGAAATTATTTCGGATTTAGATTCTACTCATCGTGCCCTACAATTTGGTATATGGGTGTATACTGCCCCCTCTATAGTTTTGGCACAGTGGTCACATTTGTTTTTAACTTTAACTCAATCGCAACTTAAAGTGAAAATATCTCGAATTCTGGCAATGAACTTTATGAAATTATTTCGGATTTAGATTCTACTCATCGTGCCCTACAATTTGGTATATGGGTGTATACTGCCCCCTCTATAGTTTTGGCACAGTGGTCACATTTGTTTTTAACTTTAACTCAATTGACACTAAAATTGAAAATATCTCGAATTCTGGCAATGAACTTTATGAAATTATTTCGGATTTAGATTCTACTCATCGTGCCCTACAATTTGGTATATGGGTGTATACTGCCCCCTCTATAGTTTTGGCACAGTGGTCACATTTGTTTTTAACTTTAACTCAATTGACACTAAAATTGAAAATATCTCGAATTCTGGCAATGAACTTTATGAAATTATTTCGGATTTAGATTCTACTCATCGTGCACTAAAATTTGGTATATGGGTGTATACTGCCCCCTCTATAGTTTTGGCACAGTGGTCACATTTGTTTTTAACTTTAACTCAATCGCAATTTAAAGTGAAAATATCTCGAATTCTGGCAATGAACTTTATTAAAATATTTCGGATTTAGATACTACTCATCGTGCCCTACAATTTGGTATATGGGTGTATACTGCCCCCTCTATAGTTTTGGCACAGTGGTCACATTTGTTTTTAACTTTAACTCAATTGACATTAAAATTGAAAATATCTCGAATTCTGGCAATGAACTTTATGAAATTATTTCGGATTTAGATTCTACTCATCGTGCCCTACAATTTGGTATATGGGTGTATACTGCCCCCTCTATAGTTTTGGCACAGTGGTCACATTTGTTTTTAACTTTAACTCAATTGACACTAAAATTGAAAATATCTCGAATTCTGGCAATGAACTTTATGAAATTATTTCGGATTTAGATTCTACTCATCGTGCACTAAAATTTGGTATATGGGTGTATACTGCCCCCTCTATAGTTTTGGCACAGTGGTCACATTTGTTTTTAACTTTAACTCAATCGCAATTTAAAGTGAAAATATCTCGAATTCTGGCAATGAACTTTATTAAAATATTTCGGATTTAGATACTACTCATCGTGCCCTACAATTTGGTGTATGGGTGTATACTGCCCCCTCTATAGTTTTGGCACAGTGATCACATTTGTTTTTAACTTTAACTCAATTGACACTAAAATTGAAAATATCTCGAATTCTGGCAATGAACTTTATGAAATTATTTCGGATTTAGATTCTACTCATCGTGCCCTACAATTTGGTATATGGGTGTATACTGCCCCCTCTATAGTTTTGGCACAGTGGTCACATTTGTTTTTAACTTTAACTCAATTGACACTAAAATTGAAAATATCTCGAATTCTGGCAATGAACTTTATGAAATTATTTCGGATTTAGATTCTACTCATCGTGCACTAAAATTTGGTATATGGGTGTATACTGCCCCCTCTATAGTTTTGGCACAGTGGTCACATTTGTTTTTAACTTTAACTCAATCGCAATTTAAAGTGAAAATATCTCGAATTCTGGCAATGAACTTTATTAAAATATTTCGGATTTAGATACTACTCATCGTGCCCTACAATTTGGTATATGGGTGTATACTGCCCCCTCTATAGTTTTGGCACAGTGGTCACATTTGTTTTTAACTTTAACTCAATTGACACTAAAATTGAAAATATCTCGAATTCTGGCAATGAACTTTATGAAATTATTTCGGATTTAGATTCTACTCATCGTGCCCTACAATTTGGTATATGGGTGTATACTGCCCCCTCTATAGTTTTGGCACAATGATCGTTTTTTATTTTAACTATTTGTTCTTTTTAAAGTTAACTTTATTTTTTCTCTGTTAAGCACTTAGCAGAGCACTGTTAACGCTCTGTTAACGTTAAGACAATGTTATCATAAATTTTAAAGTTAACTTTATTTTCACGGACATCATTCTATGGTGGTGGGTATAAAAAGATCGATTAAATACGTATATAATTCAGTTTGACAAAATTTTCTATAGAAATAAAATTTTGACAAAATTTTCTATAGAACTAAAATTTTAACAAAATTTTCTATAGAAATGAAATTTTCACAAAATTTTCTATAGAAATAAAGTTTTGACAAAATTTTCTATAGAAATGAAATTTTAACAAAATTTTCTATAGAAATAAAATTTTGACAAAATTTTATATAGAAATAAAATTTTGGTAGATTATTTTTGGCTCGATTGGCGACCATGATTATGGACCGATATGGATCAATTTTTGTGTGATTGGAGATCGGCTATATATAACTATAGACCGATATGGACCAATTTTGGTATGGTTGTTAGCGGCCATATACCAACATCACATTCCAAATTTGAACCGGATTGGATGAATTTTGCTCCTCCAAGAGGCTCCGGAGATCAAATCTGGAAAACGGTTTATATGGGGGCTATATATAATTATGGACCGATATGGATCAATTCTGGCACGGTTGTTAAAGATCATATACTAACACCATGTTCCAAATTTCAACCGGATTGGATACAATTTGCTTCTCTTAGAGACTCCGCAAGCCAAATCTGGGGATCGGTTTATATGGGGGCTATATATAATTATGAACCGATGTGGACCAATTTTTGCATGGTTGTTAGAGACCATATACCAACACCATGTACCAAATTTCAGCAAGATCGGATGAAATTTGGTTCTCTTTGAAACTCCGCAAGCCAAATCTGGGGATCGGTTTATATGGGGGCTATATATAATTATGAACCGATGTGGACCAATTTTTGCATGGTTGTTAGAGACCATATACCAACACCATGTACCAAATTTCAGCAAGATCGGATGAAATTTGGTTCTCTTTGAGGCTCCGCAAGACAAATCTGGGGATCGGTTTATATGGGGGCTATATATAATTATGGACCGATGTGGACCAATTTTTCCATGATTGTTAGAGACCATATACCAACACCATGTACAAAATTTCAGCCGGATCGGATTAAATATGCTTCTCTTAGACGCTCCGCAAGCCAATTCAGAGGGTCCCTTTATATGGGGGCTATACGTTGAAGTGGACCGATATGGCCCATTTGCAATACCATCCGACCTACATCAATAACAACTACTTGTGCCAAGTTTCAAGTCGATAGCTTGTTTGGTTCGGAAGTTAGCGTGATTTCAACAGACGGTCGGACGGACATGCTTAGATCGACTCAGAATTTCACCACGACCCAGAATATATATATATACTTTATGGGGTCTTAGAGCAATATTTCGATGTGTTGCAAACGGAATGACAAAGTTAATATATACCCCCCATCCTATGGTGGAGGGTATAAAAATTCAACATTTTAATGCTTATCCACGGTATTGTTACCGCAATTATAGCCAAGGAATTTAATTTTTACATTAAAACATTGAAGTATTGTTTCCTTCATTTATATTAAATTAAGCGTTTTTGTGCTACTTTTGGAAAAAAAAACTGGCTTCACGGGTTATGCCGGTTATTTAATTTTTAAAACTCCGCCCATCGGTTTTAAAATATGATCCGGCTCTTTTTGTAAAACCGAGAAAAAGCGGTTTTTTGATCACTTTAGTCACAAGTCAAATGCTAAAAAAAAGTAATTTGATTATGGATGATAAAATTTGGTCTGGTCGAAGTTGACCTTAGCCAAACCAAAATTCCTTTCATATAAAGTCAAATCACTTATTTTTAAGTCGTATCACTTTATAGGGAACGAGCGACTTCATTGGAAACTTCATCAACTTTTGGACAAGTAAAAAACGTTATATCAGAGAAGTGTGTTTTCTATGCTAAACAAAATTCGCATTCTCATTTGAAGGACATGAAATCTTTGGCCTCACTACAATATTTTTTCACTGAAGGAATAAACCATCGAAAAAATTTTACTTGGATCCAAAGATTTTGTCTTCACTTAATTTTTCAACAAAATTTAAATTTCCCCCTTTCATTTACATTTATTGCTTATGAGAGAAGGGGTGCCAATCGAGTAGTGTTACGCAGTTTAAAACTTATCGTTGTGTATAGATCTTGTTTTCATAAATTTTACCTACAATGATGTAGGTAGGATAAGATGTGGAATGACTATAAATCTAATGACCAACTAACCAACTCTTACGATTTTTTTTTTTAACTCACTATGTTAGCATCGACCACCACCACCACCACTTTAGGCCAAGTGGTTTTACAATGACTGCTATTGACATGACAAATATGTGAGTAGTGTGTGCTTGCATATGTCCACGGATTACTCACTCACTCGTCGCATGTGACTACTTCAGACTTACTGCCATCCGTGGTGCGCCCCAAACTTAGCCTCTGTTCGGTGGTTGCTCACTCATTCAAAATCAAGTGGGCTTTTTGTTTTTAGATATACCACCACATATGGGAGGTACGCGTAAAAAAATGTGAAATGAATAAAAATAAAACTTTGCAAATCTACTTGAGATAAATTCCAAAAAAAGTCAGTAAATAAAAACACTTCCTCCTCTTTAAACATGGTTGAAACAATGAGCAATGGAAGAATTTTCAGAAAGCGATGTAAGTTACACGCAAAGAAAAGAACATGTTTCGATAAGTTTTACCGCAAACTGAAAAAAATGTTGTTAATATGAATTGTATGTAAGAAAATTTACACGCTATAATAAGGACACATTTCTTTAAACTAAAGAATTTTTTATTAAAAGAATGTCCATAATTTTTGCTTTAAGAATTGTTTTCTTTAATACACGAATATTAGACATTTGCGCCCCTCCGTTAAATTTGTATGTTTTTTTTTAAGTAAGACCAATTAATTTAACAGAGATATTGAATCTTTGGATTAAAGACAAAAGCTTCAAGCATAGGTTTAGTTTTTTACGTCCATTTTCATGAATCGCCGGAGCACTAGTTAGCTAACGAGCTTTTAAACCGTACTATGGACATATCTGTCATCTTGCCTATATATTCCAGATGTCAGTTAGGATCTTAACTGTTGATAAATTGTCAGTTAAAGTTAACCGGAAAGAAGATATTTTGCAATTTACTTTCTGCAGGGCCGTCTTTAACCTTTTAGAGGCCCTGGGCATATTAGTATAATGGGGCCCCTATGACTTTGACAGAACATTATTTATTATTATGATGAAGTCAACAAAAATTGTCGAAACGTTTGGAACATTGCAAAAAAATAAGTCTTTTTTATTTGCGGAAACAAGTTTAAGTCTGATAGCTTAATCATACAAAGTTTACTTGGATCCAAAGATTTTGGCCTTCCTTTAAGGATTTTGGTATTGATTCCGAGCCAAAGATGCGGCTTCTTTAAAATAAAGACATTTTTCACGGACCTCCCCGGCTTTAAATCTACACTGTTAGAAAAATATGTTTTTCATATGTTCCGATATAAACAAAATATGTTTCGGGCACAATTTTTAAACACAATATATTTAAGTGCAAATATGTAATGTTCCTAAACTAACACTAAATGTTTGGGACACATATGTTAATATGTTAGAATATATTATGTTTGGGGCATGAATGTTTTATAAAAATAATGTGTGTGAAAGTAAACATATAAATTTACAAATTTCGAGTAAACATATACATGTTGTGATATTTTATTCAGAGAGCGACATGGAGAGAGAGTATAGAGAAAGAAATAGAGATGGAAACCGGGAGGGTTGACGAAAGATATCAATATAACACAGCGAGAAAATGGAAAGAGAGCAATTTCTCTGAAACCGCTTATATGTTGTTTCGGAAAACTGTTTTATGATAAGGCCAAAAATTTGATATGCTTAAGTCTAAATATTATTTAATTTGAATAATAGAATGAGTATTCGGAGTAAAGAGAATAGACATTCGGAACCAAGAGAATAGACATTTGAAAAAAAAAACAGCATGTGTTTTCGACTTGAGAGCAGCATTTTATGTATGTGTGGACATGTGTTTTGTTTATCATTTTGCCATTATGGGCACAATTTTTTTCTTGGTTCGTTGAAAGAAATCGGAACGTATGCTAACCACTGCTCCATGTGGCCAACAAATGTATGTTTCTGTTAAATAATGTTATGTTTGCATGGGCTCGTGGGCGCTGCAAGCTATGCTATATAAATGTAACTTATAACGATAATTGTCTATTGGTGACTATAACAGCTACGTAGCCCAGTGGTAGTGTGTTGGTTTACAAATTGCATGGTTCCCGGTTCGATTCTCCGTCCAGGCGAAAGGTAAAATTTAAAAAAAATATAAAATTGAATAATTTCTTCAACATTATTTGTATTACAGAAAAAGGTGCCGAGAACTAAAAATTTCGTAGAAGTGAAAATTATGTGAGGGAATGAGCACAATCTTCTTGGGGAGAAAATTCTTCCAAGCATATAATATTTTTGGGCTCAAAATGCTTCCAAACAAATAATATGTTCACATAAAACAAATATAATAATGTTTCGGCAATATCCAATAATATATGTGCTTCCTGCAAAATATGTTTGGAACATATGTTAGAGAAGGATCGATAAAATTAAAATTGGATACAGATCTCATTCATCGAATTTTTATTCTCTGTTTGCGATGTATTATATATTCAAAATCCAAATTATGCCAAGTACTTCAAAGTAAAAACTGTTTTCTTAATGCTAAAAAAAAAAACTTTAAACCAAAAATGCAAATCCTTAAAATAAGTCTTAGCCTATATTTGAAGCGTTTTTATCTTAAATTTAAAAATCAATATGTCAGTTGAGTTAAAGACGATTTCTTTAAATTAAAAATGTTTATTTTAAGGAACATTTGCCTTACTTCAAAGATCTACAAACAAGGATTGTAAACTTTCTTTTAATTAAAATGTCATTATTTTAAAGTATTTTATCCTTACACCCTCAAAAAAAATCGCTTCTCTAACATATGTTCCAAACATATTTTGCAGGAAGCACATATATTACTGGATACCGCCGAAACATTAATATGTTTGTTTTATGTGAGCATATTATATGTTTGGAAGCATTTTGAGTCCAAAAATAGTATATGCTTGGAAGAATTCCCCAAAGAAGATTGTGTTCATTCCCTCACATATTTTTAACTTCCACGAAATTTTTGAGTTCTTCGCATCTTTTTCTGTAATACAAATACGCTGTTTTTTTTTCAAATGTCTATTTTCTTGGTTCCGAATGTCTATTCTCTTTATTCCGAATACTCAATCTACTATTCAAATTAAATAATATTTAGACTTAAGCATACCAAATTTTTGGCCATATTATAAAACAGTTTTCCGAAACAACATACAAGCGGTTTCACAGAAATTGCTCTCATTTCATTCTCTCGCTGTGTTATGTTGATATCTTTTTATTCAACCCTCCCGGTTTCCATCTCTATTTCTTTCTCTATACTACTGTTTTATAATATGGCCAAAAATTTGGTATGCTTAAGTCTAAATATTATTTAATTTGAATAGTAGATTGAGTATTCGGAATAAAGAGAATAGACATTCGGAACCAAGAAAACAGACATTTGAAAAAAAAAAACAGCGTATTTGTATTACAGAAAAAGATGCGAAGAACTCAAAAATTTCGTGGAAGTTAAAAATATGTGAGGGAATGAACACAATCTTCTTTGGGGAATTCTTCCAAGCATATACTATTTTTGGACTCAAAATGCTTCCAAACATATAATATGCTCACATAAAACAAACATATTAATGTTTCGGCGGTATCCAGTAATATATGTGCTTCCTGCAAAATATGTTTGGAACATATGTTAGAGAAGCGATTTTTTTTGAGGGTGTAGGTTAAAGTGGCAGTCCGATTAAGTTTCAGGCTCACTTAGACCATTCAGTCCATTGTGATAAAGCAAAATCGTTAGTCACTTCTTCAAATTATATGCTTTTTAGCATATCACATCCCAGAAAAAAACTGGAAGTACTTCTAAGGGCGCAACTTCAAAAGCACTTCCAAAAAATGTCCAAACACATTTTGCTTCAAGCATATATATTTTTAGGATTGGTCCAAACAAAATATTGTTTGTATTGTTCAAACATATTATTGTTCACCTTAGGGCATACACTGGTAGTAAAAAATTTTAATGAAATTTTCTTTGTGTGGATATATTTTTTCATTATTTTACTTGCAGCATACTCTCTAGGTATCTCTTTCTAATTGAATTCAAATTAATATATGTTTGCATCTAAGCATACTATATTTACAAACATTTTATGTCCCAAACATAATATGTTCTAAAATATTAACATATATGTCCCAAACATGTTATGCTAGTTTATGAACATTATATGCTTGCATTTAAAAATATTGTGTTCCAAACATATAATTTTTACACCCAAACATATGAACAACAGTCTTTTTCGTCCGTGTAGGAGGCCCTTATTTATCGCGGGGCCCTGGGCACGTGCCCAGAGTGCCCTGTGGGAAAGACGGGTTTGACTTTCTGTTAACTCGCAGTTTAAACCTAATGGAGCTTCATGGCCGTTAATTAAGTTATTATTTGGATTTTTAAACTGAAATTTTTTTGTACATGAATAGATTTATATTCTAATTCAAAATTACATCTACACTCAAGAAAAAGTTTAATTAAATCCAAAGATTTCAAAATGTGGAAATTTTAGCTTAAACTTTAAGCAAATTGGATGACCAGTGCGTCTTCCATCCACCGTTGCCACTCATGTCATAAATAATCGACCAAAAGATAAGGAAAAACTTTACCACAAATCTGCCAAATTAAAAAAAAAAAACTTATTTTGAAGTTTTCAATCAAAGTTTTGTGGTTACTATGAAGAAAATGTCTTTCCTTCGAATGAATGAATGACGCCTCCTATTGGAGACAAATTTTTTGGATTGAATTGTAAATGCGTCGAATTTTGAATGTTTTAACGATTTTAGCTTGCACCAACAAGGGAATACATTTCCAAAAAGAGAAAACTTACTCTAATGGACATTGATAGTATAAATGAAATTTTTTAAAGATTTTTTTTTAAAGAAATTGAATTTATAAAACATTTTTCCAAGATTTTATTTCTATAGAAAATGTTGTCAAAATTTTATTTCTATAGGAAATTTTTGTCAAAATTTTATTTCTATAGAAATTTTTGTCAAAATTTCATTTTATAGGAAGATTTGTCAAAATTTCATTCGTATAGGAAATTTGGTCAATATTTAGGTTAGGTTAGGTGGCAGTCCGATGTATCAGTTTCACTTAGACTATTCAGTCCATTGTGATACCATATTGGTGAACTTCTCTCTTATCACTGAGTGCTGCCCGATTCCATGTTCAGCTCAATGACAAGGGACCTCCTTTTTATAGCCGAGTCCGAACGGCGTTCCACATTACAGTGAAACTACTTAGAGAAGCTTTGAAACCCTCAAAAATGTCACCAGCATTACTGAGGTGGGATAATCCACCGCTGAAAAACTTTTTGGTGTTCGGTCGAAGCAGGAATCGAACCCACGACCTTGTGTATGCAAGGCGGGCTTGCTAAACATTGCACCACGGCGGCCCCCAGTCAATATTTCATTCCTATAGGAAATTTTGTTAAAATTTCATTTCTATAAAAATTTTGTCAAAGTTTCATTTCTATAGGCAAATTTGTCAAAATATCATTTCTTGTAGAAAATTTTGTCAAAATTTTATTTCTATAGAACATTTTATCAAAGTTTTATAGAAAATTCTATAGAAAATTTTATTTCTATAGAAAATTTTGTCAACATTTATTTCTATAAAAAATTTTCTCAATCAATTCAATTTTGCAATTCGTCTTTATTAGTCTTCATTCCCTATTATAATTACAATATTTGAATCAGATTTTATCTTTTTGATTTTTATCTACACTGAAAAAAATATTTACGTGATATTAAAGATTACGCAACCTAAATTTTAGGATGCGAAATTTACAAAATATTAAGGACAAATTTCTTTAAAATAATGCAATTTTAATTAAAGTATATAATCTTTACTTCAAAAATTTTCTGCCATCAAATTTAGGACACACATTTTGTAAATTTGCATCCCTCCGTTAAAGTCGCATGTCTTTGTAATAAGGCTAATTTTCCTTAAAGTAAAGAAACACATTTTTGAATTAAATAAATTGTCCTTAAATTAACTGAAATATTGAAACGTTAGATTTAAAGTAAAAACGCTTAAAATATAGGCTAAGACTTATTTTAAGGATTTAGCATCTTTGGTTTAATGTTTTTTGGGAATTAAAAAAAAAAAAACATTTTTTACTTTGAAGTATCCGTTATAATTTGGATTTTTAAATTGGCATTTGTTTGTATGTGAGTACCTTTATTAATAAACCGCGAAAAGAGAATGAAAATTTGATAAATGTATCCTAATTTTAATTTTATTGGTCCTAGATTTAAAGCCAGATAGGTCGCTAAAAAATGTCTTTATTTTAAAGAAACCGCATCTTTGGCTCGGAATCAATACCAAAATCCTTAAGGGAAGGTCAAAATCTTTGGATCCAAGTGAACTTTTTTTTAGAGTATATAAAGGGTGATTTGTTAAGAGCTTGATAACTTTTTTTTTTTTAAAAAACGCATAAAATTTGCAAAATCTCATCGGTTCTTTATTTGAAACGTTAGATTGGTCCATGACATTTACTTTTTGAAGATAATTTTATTTAAATGTTGACCGCGGCTGCGTCTTAGGTGGTCCATTCGGAAAGTCCAATTTTGGGCAACTTTTTCGAGCATTTCGGCCGGAATAGCCCGAATTTCTTCGGAAATGTTGTCTTCCAAAGCTGGAATAGTTGCTGGCTTATTTCTGTAGACTTTAGACTTGACGTAGCCCCACAAAAAATAGTCTAAAGGCGTCAAATCGCATGATCTTGGTGGCCAACTTACCGGTCCATTTCTTGAGATGAATTGTTCTCCGAAGTTTTCCCTCAAAATGGCCATAGAATCGCGAGCTGTGTGGCATGTAGCGCCATCTTGTTGAAACCACATGTCAACCAAGTTCAGTTCTTCCATTTTTGGCAACAAAAAGTTTGTTAGCATCGAACGATAGCGATCGCCATTCACCGTAACGTTGCGTCCAACAGCATCTTTGAAAAAATACGGTCCAATGATTCCACCAGCGTACAAACCACACCAAACAGTGCATTTTTCGGGATGCATGGGCAGTTCTTGAACGGCTTCTGGTTGCTCTTCACTCCAAATGCGGCAATTTTGCTTATTTACGTAGCCATTCAACCAGAAATGAGCCTCATCGCTGAACAAAATTTGTCGATAAAAAAGCGGATTTTCTGCCACTGATTTTGGTAATAAAATTCAATGATTTGCAAGCGTTGCTCGTTAGTAAGTCTATTCATGTTGAAATGTCAAAGCATACTGAGCATCTTTCTCTTTGACACCATGTCTGAAATCCCACGTGATCTGTCAAATACTAATGCATGAAAATCCTAACCTCAAAAGAATCACCCTTTACCTATGAAGACCACATAAGATTCTGGATTTATGAGAACCAATTTTGTTTGAGTTTTAGAGAAAATATAAACATATCGTTTATGTGTTGAAATTACGCCTTAATTTAAAATCTTAAACCTGTAGATCTTTCCGCATTTATTTAAATACGATGAGTAAAATCTGGAACTTTTACTTTCAGTTTGAAGCAATTTTCATGATCAGTGCGACTGCTATACCCTGAAAGAAGTGTTTTCTTTTTTGAGAAACGTAATTTTAGACAAGCAACGTTTTCTTTTGACACAAATTTTAGAGACAATCTTTGAATAAACAAAAACACTTTATAAGAAAAAGGAATTTCGTTTGTCTAAAATTTTATTATAGATTACAAATTTCCAGCAAATCGGATAAAAACTACGGATTCTAGAAGCCCAAGAAATAAAGCCGGGAGATCGGTGTATATGGGGGCTATACCAAAACATGGACCGATAGGCACCATTTGCTACTCACATATTTGTGATCTTAAAATACCTCCAGATTTTCAATTTCAAACAAATCGGCCAGAAAATATAGTCTCTAGACGCCCAAGAAGTAAAAATCGAGAGAACAGTCTATATGGGGGTTATACCAAAAAATGAACCGATATACCTCAATTTCGGCACTCTTATTTGTACCTCTAGATTTCGAATTTCAGGCAAATCATGTAAAAAATACAGTTTATTGTAGCTCAAGAATTTCAGGCAAATCGGATGGTAAATATAGTTTCTAGAAGCCCTAAAAGCAAAATCGGGATATTGGTCTATATGGGGGCTATACCAAAACATGGACCATTTTCGGCACACCTTTTTATGGTCTTCAAATACCTCCATATTCCCAATCTCAGTCAAATTGGATAAAAAAAAAACATATAAACCAACCTACCTCCAAATCGGGAGGTTGGTTTATATGGGGGCTATATCAAAACATGGACCGATGCGGACCATTTTCGACACACCTCTTTTTGGTCCCAAAATACCTTTAGATTTTCAATTTCATACAAATCGGATAGAAAATACTGTTTCTAGACGCGTAAGAAGCAAAATCGGGTGATCGGTCTATATGGGGGCTATACCAAAACATGGACCGATATGGACAATTTTCGACACACCTTTTTATAGTCCCGCAATACCTCTAGATTTCCAATTTCAGGCAAATCGGATGGTAAATATAATTTCTAGACGCCCAAGAAGCAAAATCGGGAGATCGGTCTATATGGGGGCTATATCAAAACATGGACCGATACGAACGATTTTCGACACACGTCCTTATGGTCCTAAAATACCTCTAGATTTTCAATTTCAGACAAATCGGATAGAAAATACTGTTTCTAGACGCCTAAGAAGCAAAATCGGGAGATCGGTCTATATGGGGGCTATACTAAAACATGGACCGATACGGACCTTTTTCGACACACCTCTTTATTGTCCCAAAATACCACTAGATTTCCAAAAAACTAATCTGTGCCAAATTTCGGGACGATAGCGCCATTATTGAAGGCTGTAGCGTGATTACAACAGACAGACAGACAGACAGACGGACATGCTTATATCGTCTTAGAATTTCTCCCTGATCAAGAATATATATACTTTATATAGTCGGAAATCGATATTTCGATGTGTTACAAACGGAATGACAAACTTATTATACCCCCGTCACCATTTTATGGTGGTGGGTATAAAAATATACCATTACCAACTGTGGCAACCATGCTTCCATAATACTCTATATTCGATACACCCCTTTGTAATTTTTTCTTATTTTAATTACTTTTTGCTTACTTTAGTGACGTGAACTAAAAATGAAAAAAAAAAGAAGTACACAATTTTACTAAATACGAAAATAGTTCATATTTTCCTGAAATGGGTGAAGTTTGCGGAAACTGAGTTCATAAAGGGTGATACGGTCAAAATTTGGTCAATATAAACTTGACGTATTTCTTTCAATTTTGCATTTAAAAAACCTGAACACCCCTCATTTTGAAGGTGTGTGTGTGTAGAATGTTGCTCCTATTTTGATTTTGGAATTCACTCTTCAGTTGTCAAAATGCCGTCCAAGCAAGAAGAGCAGCGTATCAAAATTTTGCTCGCGCATCGCGAAAATCCGAGCTACTCGCACGCAAAGCTGGCAAAATCGCTAAAAGTTGCCAAATCAACCGTTACAAATGTAATTAAAGTGTTTGGGGAACGTGGTAATGGACGACGAAACCTACGTCAAAGCCGACTACAAGCAGCTTCCGGCAAAAGGAAGGGGAAAGGTAGCAGATATTTTCAAGCACATAAAACTGCCAAAGTTCGCAAAGAAATATTTGGTTTGGCAAGCCACTTTACCTGTGGCTTGAAAAGCAGCATTTTCATAGCTTCCGGGACTGTCAACCAAGAAATTTACGTGAAAGAGTATTTGAATAAACGTCTGCTGCCTTTCCTGAAGAAAAAGAAAATTAATTTGATTTTTTAAATAAACGATTTCACCGATTTACACCCGTTTTCCCTTGACCAAATTTTGACCGTATCACCCTTTAGGTTTCTCAAATGAGGAAATTTTACTTAAATTGTGTCTGTTTAGGACTTCATATAGCGCTAAAGACATTGTAATAATTTTTAATTTACAATTTTTTCTTCCAAAAGTATGAAATGTTATTAAACAACAGAAAAAAATAATTTTTAATTTATATTTTTTTCAATTTGACAAATATTATTAAGTTATTTGTATTACATTGCAATTATTAAAATATTACCTAAATTTTCCTTTTTTTTTGCGTGTATAAAAACGAAATAGCGGTTCACTTTGTTGCATTACATATCAGCCTCCCTGTATAATACGGAATAGATTTTGGAAAATCGTTTACAAATTTATTGAAATTTCCCATGAAAACCTTAAGTCATCAACTCAAAAATTCGCAGAAAATACCCAATACTGGTAACACTGTTTACCTAATTGAGACAGGTTTAACTCCAATATTACTTGCTAATGCAAATTTTTTACTGGAATGGTAATCACTTCAATTATCATTATATCGAATAGAGCATATAATGTTTGACGTTATCCTATTTTTGTTTATCATAAGAATTGAACAAAACTGCAAAAAAATGTGAATTTCTGGAAATATATGGGTTTGACTTGAGATGCAAATTCATGACTATGTCTGGCATTACATTTTGAATATGGGCATGTTCCAAATAAAAAAAAAAAAAAAAACAAAAAAAAAAACACACACACACACAACACTTCTGAGAGGTACGAAATATGGCTAAACATAAAGGAAAATAAAGGCGTGTGGCACACCGGTCATTCATTCGATAGCTCACAACACATCAGCCGTTTGGGAAAGAACCAAACGCCACAAACCAGTTGATGGGGATATATGGACAAAAAAAACATGCAAATGTAAATTGGCAATAATGAGATTTCTTTTAAAACGTCGATAAACTGCGGTACAGACACCTGGTGGGGAATATTTAAGAGTCACATCACATTGTTGAATGATAAAACATCTCAGCAAAAAAAGCAAAGGAAAATGTCCTTTCTGGAGCCGGGAGTGGTGCAAAATCGGCTTAAAATTTAAATGAAAAAAATGAATTTTACAGGGACTTTTCATAGGACCAAAGACACCTTTTTTGGGTATCTGCTGCATTGATTTCTTACTACTTTTACGTGGGAAAAAATAAATAAGAAAATAAATTTCGTTACTCTTTACTTAAAATTAATCTCTCATAACTGAATGCCTCTAAAATGTCGACCAAATTTAGTTATATGCACGTAAAGAAAAAAAAAAAAAAAAAAAAAAAACGTTTAGAAAACGTTGGTCTTTTGTTACAGCTTTTTTATTTTTTCGAAAATTTCAAAATTTTATCACGAACCAAAACATTTTGTTAAAATAATTTTATAATTCTACAATAAAACAAATAATTTTTGTACTAAAATCGCAGTGAATTTCGTTTATATCAATTTCTTTTCATATCGTTTATTATTTTCTGACATTAAGTCATTTTAAAGTTTCATAGTAAAAATTTAATATAGTACCATGTAATTTCGAAAGCTTCCGAACATTTCTAAATTATAAGTAAAATTTCATTATTTTCGTTTCCAAAAATTGTATATTTAAGAAAGTGGCCAACTAAAAGTATGTTTCTGTTAAATAGAGTTTCTTTACATCGGCTCGTGGGCGCCCAAATCTATGCTCAATAAATATAACTGCTTATTTGTTCATGACTAACAGCTACGTAGCCCATTGGATAATGTGTTGGTTTACAAACTGTGTGGTTCGCGGTTCGATTCTCGGTGACACCATACATTTTTATCAGTGCACGATTTTAGTTGAGCAATAGGGAAAATGTCAGCTACACTGAAAAAACAGTGAACCCACCAGGAAGAAAATTTTTGTTTAATTTTTGAAACTTTAGATTATTTTTAGAAAATTTTAACCAAACAGTATTACGAACGCTGACATCACAAAAATAAGTAAATATTTTTCAACAAATTCACGAAAATTTATGAGACATAATTAATTTTTTTTCGCTTGTTAAAGAAAATTTTGTAGTTTGAAAAAAAAAATGGAGTTCAAAATTGCAAGAATGTCTTTAGTGCCATACGAAGTTCAAAATGGGCGAATTTGTACTAAAATTAAATTTGTAAATTTAAAGAAGAAAAAATTGTTAAGAAATAATGAACTTTTTTGTGAGAAGTACGAATTTAGTAAATCTTTATGTTTCATTTGTGTATAATTTTTTCCCGTTCTTTAGTTCATTTAACTAACGTACGCAAAAAAATTTTATAGTAAAGGAAATCCCAGCAAAAAAAATTGGAAGTTGTTCCACAAACATTTCTTTTAAAGCCCATCCCAGAATCCCCCATCGACTTCCCCCATCAACTTCCGATCCAGTCCTTTTGGACAAGTCCACAAACATTTCTTCTAAAGCGCATCTTGGGATCCCCCAATGATTTTTTTCCACTTCCGATGCACCGAAAAACAAGTGAACTATTTTATAGGAAGAATGAACTACCTCACACGAAAATTGAACTAAATTTTACTCCACATTTTGAGATTTCCACAAAGCGTTTTTAAAACCAGGAAATTTTAATGCCATGTTGTACTTTTTAACTGCAGTTCACGAAATTACATCCTCTCATAGAAGAAAAAATGAACTAAAAACAAGTATATACGGCCGTAAGTTCGGCCAGGCCGAATCTTATGTACCCTCCACCATGGATTGCGTAGGAACTTCTACTAAAGGCTGTCATCCACACCCTCAAAAAAAATCGCTTCTTTAACATATGTTCCAAACATATTTTGCAGGAAGCACATATATTATTGGATACTGCCGAAACATTAATATGTGTGTTTTATGTAAACATATTATATGTTTGGAAGAATTTTGAGCCCAAAAATATTATATGCTTGGAAGAATTTTTCCCAAAGACGATTGTGCTCATTCGTAATTTTCACTTCTACGAAATTTTTTAGTTCTTGGCACCTTTTTCTGTAATACAATTAATGTTGAAGAAATTATTCACTTTTATAAATTTTACCTTTCGCCTGCACGGAGAATCGAACCGAGGACCACACAGTTTGTAAGCCAACACACTATCCACTGGGCTACGTAGCTGTTATAGTCACCAGTAGATAATTATCGTTATAAGTTACATTTATATAGCATAGTTTGCAGCGCCCACGAGCCCATGCAAACATAACATTATTTAACAGAAACATACATTTGTTTGCCACGTGGAGCAGTGGTTAGCATGTCTGCCTTGCATGCAAAGGGTCGTGGGTTCAATCCCTGCTCCGACCGAAAACTTTTTTTTTTTTTTTAATTTAACTTTAAAACTTTAAAATTTGGAAGGAATTCAAAAACTCTAACAAAAGAAGAACGTGGAGTCGAGTATAAACATACATAAATAATTTTATAATACAAACATAAATTTATTTAGGCGTGAACAGTTTTTTTACTAGCATTTAACACCATCGCTCTAAAATGCCTTTATTTTTCTTTAATAATTCATTTTAAAGAAAATAAACTTTTTAAATTGTTTTAGCTGCAAAACTCGAACTTAATGCCCGCTTTTATATTTGAAGGTGTCCGTACACTCCTCGTGGACTACTTCTTAATAAAGAGGAACTAAACTTTGTTTTTATACATTTTACTGTGTAATTTTTCACTATTTCCTCTTTATTTCATTTTACTCTCCCAACTCTAAAAAGAGTACAGTGCCCTTTCGTTATTTTTATGACGACCCCTGATTTCTTTTAACGAACCAAGAAAAAAATTGTGCCCATAACAATTGTGCACACATACACTGAAAAAAATATTGTCGTGAGGTCAAAGATTTCATGTCTTTAAAATATGAATACAAATTTTGCTTAGCATAGAAGACGAATTTCTCTAAAATAAAGTTATTTTCCTTGTCCAAAAGTCGATAAATTTTTCAATGAAGTTATATTGTCCTTATCATTAAGTGATTTGACTTAAAAATGGGTATCTTAACATGAAAGAAAAAATTTATAGGCTAAGGTCAACTTGACTTTAATAATTCAGAAAAATTCTTTAAATTTAATGAAATTGTTTTTAAATTTGTTGTCTTTTTGCATCTTGACTACAAAGCAAAAAATCATTCAAATATGGGACATGTTTTTCAAAACTTTATTTTAAAGAAGTTTTTTACTTCAAACATAGCATAATTTCTACTGGAAGTCGAATCCTAATTTGGAAAATAAAGTTGCCGTTAACTCGTTTTTAAAGGACTTTGATAGCATATGAAGAAAAAAAGCTGAGAAAGCGAAAAATTAAAATTTGCTTCCTAGAAGCAAGTACACAAAACCTAAATTTAAAAGAGAATTGTGTCTTAAAAGTATCCTTTCTTGTATTCTCCGCTTCTTTGGCTCGGAATCAATACCAAATTTTTTAAAGTAAAGACAAAATCTTTGGAACCGAGTATGCTTTTTTTTTCAGTGTACATAAAATGTTGCTATCAAGGCGAAAACATATGCTATTTGTTTGTCAAATGACTATTCTCTTGGTTCCGAATGTCTATTCTCTTTATTCAAATTAAATAATATTTAGACTTAAGCATATTCAATTTTTGGCCTTATCATAAAACAGTTTTCCGAAACAACATACAAGCGGTTTCACAGAAATTGTTCTCTTTTGATTCTTTTGCTTTGTTATGTTGATATCTTTCGTCAACTCTCCCGGTTTCCATCTCTATTTCTTTCTCTATACTCTCTCTCTCTCTCTCGTCGCTTGGACTAAAATATCACAACATATATATGTTTAGTCGAAATTTTTAAATTTATATATGTTTGCATTCACACATATTATTTTTATGAAACATTCATGCCCCAAACATAATATATTCTAACATATTAATATAGATGTCCCAAAGATTTTGTGTTAGTTTAGGAACATTACATGTTTGCACTTAAATATATTGTGTTTTAAAATTGTGCACGAAACACATTTTGTTTATATTGGAACATATGAAAAACATATTTTTCTAACAGTGCACAATCGAATTACTTGGGTTGCGATAACACTTGCCGATGGCAAGGTATCGTAAAACTTTTTAGCACTGTCTTCTAAATTGTAAGTTAGCCCATACGGGGTATATATTAAACAAAAAAAGGCCGATTAAATACGTATAAAAATTAAAATTTTAAAATTTATAAAATTTTGTATAGAAATGAAATTTGGACAAACATTTCTATAGAAATAGACTTTTGACAAAACTTTCTATAGAAATGAAATTTTAACAAAATTTTCTATAGTAATAAAATTTGACAAAATTTTCTATGGAAATAAAATTTTGACAAACATTTGTATAGAAATAAACTTTTGACAAAACTTTCTATAGAAATGAAATTTTGACAAAACTTTCTATAGTAATAAAATTTGACAAAATTTTCTATGGAAATAAAGTTTTGGTAGATTATTTTTGGCGATATGGACCAATTTTTGTGTAATAAGTCATCGGCTATATATAACTAAAGACCGATATGGACCAATTTTTACATGGCTGTTAGAGGCCATATATTGACAAAATGTACCAAATTTCAACCGTATCGGATGACTTTTGCTCCTCCAAGAGGTTCGGGGCGTCAAATCTGGGGACGGTTTATATGGGAACTATATATAATTATGGACCGATATGGACCAATTTTTGCATGGTTGTTAGAGACCACATACTAACACCATGTACCAAATTTCAACTGGATCGGATGAATTTTGCTCTTCCAAGAGGCTCCGGAGGTCAAATCTGGGGATCGGTTTATATGGGGGCTATATATAATTATGGACCGATATGGACCAATTTTTGCATGGTTATTAGAGGCCGTAAACTAACATCAGGTACCAAATTTCAACCGGATCGGATGAATTTTGCCCCTCTAAGAGGCTCCGGAGGTCAAATCTGGGGATCGGTTTATATGGGGGCTATATATAATTATGGACCGATATGGACCAATTTTTGCATGGTTGTTAAAAACCGTATACTAAGACCACGTACTAAATTTCAACCGGATCGGATAAATTTTGCTCCTCCAAGAGGCTCCGGTGGTCAAATCTGGGGATCGGTTTATATGGGAGCTATATATAATTATGGACCGATGTGGACCCATTTTTGCATGGTTGTTAGAGACCGTATACTAACATCAGGTACCAAATTCAAACCGGATCGGATGAATTTTGCCCCTCCAAAAGTCTCCGGAGGTCAAATCTGGGGATCGGTTTATATGGGGGCTATATATAATTATGGACCGATATGGACGAATTTTTGCATGGTTGTTAGAGACCATATACTTACATCAGGTACCAAATTTCAATCGGATCGGATGAATTTTGCCCCTCCAAGAGGCTCCGGAGGTCAAATCTGGGGATCGGTATATATGGGGGCTATATATAATTATGGACCGATAAGGACCAATTTTTGCATGGTTGTTAGAGACCGTATACTAAGACCACGTACCAAATTTCAACCGGATCGGATGAATTTTGCTGCTCCGGGAGGCTCCCCAAGCCAAATTTGGGGATCGGTTTATATGGGGGCTATACGTAAACGTGGTCCGATATGGCCCACTTTCAATACCATCCGACCTACATCAATAACAACTACTTGTGCCAAGTTTCAAGTCGATAGCTTGTTTCGTTCGGAAGTTAGCGTGATTTCCACAGACGGACGGACAGCCGGACAGACGGACAGACGGACGGACGGACAGACGGACAGACGGACGGACGGACGGACGGACGGACATGCTTAGATCGACTCAGAATTTCACCACGACCCAGAATATATATACTTTATGGGGTCTTAGAGCAATATTTCGATGTGTTACAAACGGAATGACAAAGTTAATATACCCCCATCCTATGGTGGAGGGTATAATAAGGAAGAAAATCATTGGCGCCAAATCATCACCATTTTAACCATACAGTAGTTCATTCTTACTATTTTTGGGAATTGTACGAATATCTTATTTTACTTTAGTTCATATTGAACTTATGTGTACGGTCATTGAACTTTATACTCACATTTAGTTCATAAAATTTTTGAGACATACTTAAAAAAAATAAGATTTCATTAAGCTGTGGAAAATTTCGATAAAAATAATAAAATTTAACTACAAACAAATATTTTTTCCCAATAAAATAAGTTCAATTTAGCTTTAGTTTAACTACGGAAATTTTTTTCTGTGTGCAGTTCTTGTGGACATGTATAAGAAAGAACGCAATCAGGCTAGTGCAAATTTTGGACAATTAAATTTTACAAAAAAAAAAAAATAGAAAACTAATAAAAAATAAACAAGTATATATGACCGTAAATTCTGCCAGGCCGAATCTTATGTACCCTCCAGCATGGATTGCATAGAAACTTGTACTACAGACTGTCATCCACAATCAAATTACTTGGGTTGCGGTAACACTTGCCGATGGCAAGGTATCTTAAAACTTCTTAACACCGTGTTCTCAATTGTATGTTAGTCCATACGGGGTATATATTAAACAAAAAAGGCCGATTAAATACCCCAGCAAAAAAAGAGCTTCCAAAAAAGTAGTTTGGATCCCCAATCTGTGATCCGGAAGTAGTGCAAACTTGGATCATCTCCAATGAATTTTACATGGGCTTGTCATAGGACGGAAGTACTACCTTTTTGGATCCTTTGCATTGCTTTAGAAGTTGTGCCATGGAAGTTAATTTGAAGGAAGAAATTTAAAAAGCGGAAAAAAACAATTTTTTTCAACCAATTTCACTTGTTTTCATCCATATATTTTGTTACACAATTATTTTCCTATTATCTAATTTTTACAACTTGAAAAACTTTTTCGCTCCGACCAGGGGTTGCTGGCACCATAACAGAACGCCTTAGCACACTCAACCACAAACGCCATTGAACATAAAGCGTCGAAAGTTCAATTCAAATTTTTGTCATATGATCGTAATACGACACCAAGGAATAACATTCTAATTGCTTCCCGAGATGTTCTTTATTAGTATGAACGAAAAAATAAAAGACGCAGGTTCAAATCTCACCAGCGGCACTTTTTTATCAAATATTTCTCTAAAAAAATATTTTTTTATGTCATGCATCGTTTTCGTATAAATATATTTTTTCCATTAAATATCAACAAAAAAAAATTAAAAACTCTCGTAATTTGCAAAACCTTCTCAAAGGAACTTCCATGGAAGCGAAAAAGTCAAACGGCACAGGTTCAAATCCCAGCGGGGATGAAATTTATTTTTTTTATTATTTTGTTACTTTTTTATTAATTTTCTATTTTTTAGTTTTTTTTATTAGTTTTCTATTTTTTTTTGTAAAATTTAAATGTACAAAATTTGCACTTAAAATAGCCTGATTGCGTTCTTTCTAATACTTGTCCACAAGGACAGCATCGGAAGTAGAAAAAAATCATTGGGGGATCAAAAGATGCGCTTTAGAAGAAATGTTTGTGCACTTGTCCAAAAAGACTGCATCGGAAGTGGAAAAAATTCACGATATGCTTTAGAAGAAATGTTTGTGGACTTGTCCAAAAGGACTGCATCGGAAGATGAAAAAACTCGATGGGGGATTCTGGGATGGGCTTTAAAAGAAATGTTTGTGGAACAACTTCCAATTTTTTTTGCTGGGACGTAAATAATTCAGTTTGACAAAATTTTCTATAGAAATAAAATTTTGACAAAATTTTCTATAGAAATAAAATGTTGATAAAATTTTCTATAAAAATACATTTTAACAAAATTTTCTATAGAAATAAAATTTTGGTAGATTATTTTTGGGAATCGGCTATATATATCTATAGACCGATATGGACAAATTTTGGCATGGTTGTATATGATTATGGACCGATGTGGACCAATTTTTGCATGTTTGTTAAAGACCATATACTAACACCATGTACCAAATTTCGGACGGATCGGATGAAATTTGCTTCTCTTAGCGGCTCCGCAAGCCAAATGTAGGGATCGGTTTATATGGGGACTATATATAATTATGGACCAATTTTCGCATGGTTGTGAGAGACCATATAAAGGGTGATTCTTTTGAGGTTAGGATTTTCATGCATTAGTATTTGACAGATCACGTGGGATTTCAGACATGGTGTCAAAGAGAAAGATGCTCAGTATGCTTTGACATTTCATCATGAATAGACTTACTAACGAGCAACGCTTGCAAATCATTGAATTTTATTACCAAAATCAGTGGCAGAAAATCCGCTTTTTTATCGACAAATTTTGTTCAGCGATGAGGCTCATTTCTGGTTGAATGGCTACGTAAATAAGCAAAATTGAAGTGAAGAGTGAAGAGCAACCAGAAGCCGTTCAAGAACTGCCCATGCATCCCGAAAAATGCACTGTTTGGTGTGGTTTGTACGCTGGTGGAATCATTGGACCGTATTTTTTCAAAGATGCTGTTGGACGCAACGTTACGGTGAATGGCGATCGCTATCGTTCGATGCTAACAAACTTTTTGTTGCCAAAAATGGAAGAACTGAACTTGGTTGACATGTGGTTTCAACAAGATGGCGCTACATGCCACACAGCTCGCGATTCTATGGCCATTTTGAGGGAAAACTTCGGAGAACAATTCATCTCAAGAAATGGACCGGTAAGTTGGCCACCAAGATCATGCGATTTGACGCCTTTAGACTATTTTTTGTGGGGCTACGTCAAGTCTAAAGTCTACAGAAATAAGCCAGCAACTATTCCAGCTTTGGAAGACAACATTTCCGAAGAAATTCGGGCTATTCCGGCCGAAATGCTCGAAAAAGTTGCCCAAAATTGGACTTTCCGAATGGACCACCTAAGACGCAGCCGCGGTCAACATTTAAATGAAATTATCTTCAAAAAGTAAATGTCATGGACCAATCTAACGTTTCAAATAAAGAACCGATGAGATTTTGCAAATTGTAGGCGTTTTTTTTTTAAAAAAAGTTATCAAGCTCTTAACAAATCACCCTTTACTAACACCATGAATTTTGCTCCTCAAAGAGGCTCCGCAAGCCAAATCTGAGCGTCGGTTTATATGGGGGCTATACGTAAAAGTGGTCCGATATGGCCCATTTGCAATACCATTCGACCTACATCAATAACAACTACTTGTGTCAAGTTTCAAGTCAATAGCTTCTTTCGTTCGGAAGTTAGCGTGATTTCAACAGACGGACGGATGGACATGCTTAGATCGACTCAGAATTTCACCACGACCCAGAATATATACTTCATGGGGTCTTAGAGCAATTTTTCGTTGTGTTACAAACGGAATGACAAAGTTAACATCTCGAGAAGCAATTAATGTTATTCCTTGGTGTCGTATTACGATCACATCACAAACATTTGAATCGACCTTTCGCCGCTTTATGTTCAATGGTCGGAGTGAAAAAGTTTTTCAAATTGTAAACATTAGATAATAGGAAAATAATAGTGTAATAAAACATATGGATGAAAAAAAGTGATATTAGTTGAAAAAAATATTTTTTTTCGCTTTTAAATTTCTTCACTCAAATTAACTTCCATGGCACAACTTCTGAAGCAATGCAAAGGATCCAAAAAAGGAGTACTTCTGTCCTATGACAAACACATGTAAAATTCATTGGATATGATCCAAGTGTGCACTACTTCCGGATCACAGATTGGTATCCAAACTACTTTTTTGGATGGTCTTTTTTTTTGCTGGGAAACTATCTCCAAAGATAATAATTTCCTGAACTAAAATAAAGTTATATTGGCTTTAGTGAAATAGAGGGTTCTCTTTTTTGAGTTTGGAAACGATACCAGTCTTTATACCTATGGAGGAAAGGTGTTGTATCTTTTAGAAACATTATTTTGATTTGAAGTAACTATTTTTATAAGTGGCATTGTTGTAGCAAAAATACCAACCACGCAGATTTTAATTTATTAATTACCCCGAATTTAATACGGCTATGTGAAAACCAACTGACAGTAGTAGGCCTATTTTTACTATTTTTAAGGAAAATACATTTTCAAATCAAGTAAAACATAAATGGTTCTAAAAAACGTATATATTGCAAAAAACCAAGTATTGAGAAGGTTAGAATTTTCTTTTAATAAAACGAATGCCTTTATTTATTTATTTATTTATAGTTGATACTAAATTTATAGTAAATATAATATTAGTATAAAGATATAAAAAGCATTGGCAACTGAGGCCATCAGCTAACGAATGCCTTTTGTAAGTACCAACATTTAAAAAAAGACGAAATAAACGGTTCTAAAACAAGTGTACTGTACAAATTCTTATATTCCATTTGGTTCCATTTGTCACATTGCAATGCTATTCGCGGTTATAATTTGAACAATATTCAATCGCTAAGAGATGCAATAGGGTAACAAACACCAACAATCAAAATCACAATGGACTGAATAGTCTAAGTGAGCCTGAAACTTAATCGGGCTGCCACTTTAACCTAACACCAACAATCCTACACTATAATTTTTTTGGACCAACTTTATGCTGCAGGTTAAATGAAATAAAGTAATAATATTTCATTAGTAAAATTCAATTTTAATTTAACCTAAATTTGCAAACGCCCACTTATTTGTAAATCCCCCAACCTCCCGTTGTTGTTTGACGTCACTCGCTATCATTGACGATTTGCTATTCGATGTCCATTTGAATGGAAATTTAATTTCCAATATTGCGCATTAACCGGTTATTAAATTATTTCATCATAACAAGAAATAAAATTCGAAGAGGATGTAATATGTGACAAAAATAATAGAGTTTCCAGGCAAAAAAAAGTGTAGCCAAAAAAAGTAGTGAAAATGTTCTTTTTGGATTCGGAAGTGTTGCAAAATTGGCACAGAAGCGATGAATTTAACATGGGCTTGTCATAGACGGATGTCCTCCATTTCAACAGCCGTTGCGCTGAATATGCACAACTTCTTTAGATGTGATCCGAATCTAACGCTTGCCTGAAATCCTTGACCTCAAATATTTTCAAAATTTCGCAATTTTTCTAGAATGAATTTCGACATTTTTTCGCCAAAATTTAAATAATTTATACCATTTTATTAATCCGTAACCTGCTTTTAACATATTTTGAAACAAAAGATGCTAAAATTGCCTTTTAAATGTATGAAAAAAGCGAGTTATAAAAAATTTAATTAAAAGAACTTCCTTAGTAGTTAAAATAAAGAACATGTCTGGAAGAACATTTTTGGAAGTGCTTTTAAAGCTGTGCCTTTAGTAGAAGTCTGGAACGTTTGACATTAAATATTTTCAAAAATTCGCAATTTTTCTAGAAAGGATTTAGCATTTTTTGTCGGCAAAATTTAAATACTAATTTGCACTGTTTTATTAATTATACCCTGCGCCACACTGTGGAACAGGGTATTATAAGTTAGTGCATATGTTTGTAACACCCAGAAGGAGACGATATAGACACATGGTGTCTTTGGCAATAACGCTCAGGGTGGGTCCCTGAGTCGATATAACCATGTCCGTCTGTCCGTCCGTCCCTCCGTCCGTCCGTCTGTGAACACATTTTTGTGATCAAAGTCTAGGTCGCAATTTAAGTCCAATCGCCTTAAAATTTGGCACATGTTCCTATTTGGGTCAGAATAGAACCCTATTGATTTTGGAAGAAATCGGTTCAGATTTAGATATAGCTCCCATATATATCTTTCGCCGATATGCACTAATATGGACCCAGCAGCCAGAGTTTTATACCGATTTGCTTGAAAATTTTGTACAAACATAACATTAGCCGTATAGTCAAGTGTGCAAAATTTGATTGAAATCGGTTCAGATTTAGATATAGCTCCCATATATATCTTTCCCCCGATATGGACTTATATGGCCCCAGAAGCCAGATTTTTGGCCGAATTTGGTTAAAATTCTGCACTAGAAGTACAATTAGTAATATAGTCATGTGTGCCAAATTTGATTGAGATCGGTTCACATTTAGATATAGTTTCCATATATATTTTTCGCCCGATATGGACTTTTATTGCCCCAGAAGCCAGAGTTTTGGCCCAATTTGGTTGAAATTTTGCACTAGAAGTACAATTAGTAATATAGTCATGTGTGCCAAATTTGATTGAAATCGGTTCAGATTTAGATATAGCTCCCATATATATGTTTTTCTGATTTTGACAAAAATGGTCAAAATACCAACATTTTCCTTGTAAAATCGCCACTGCTTAGTCGAAAAGTTGTAAAAATGACTTTAATTTTCCTAAACTTCTAATACGTATATATCGAGCGATAAATCATAAATAGACTTTTGCGAAGTTTCCTTAAAATTGCTTCAAATTTAAATGTTTCCCATATTTATACCCTTCACCACTACTGTGGTACAGGGTATAATAAGTTCGTGCATTTGTATGTAACGCCAAGAAGGAGTAATCATAGACCAACCTTTTAGTATACGGATCGGCTTAGAATTAAATTCTGAGTCGATTTAGCGATGTCCGTCTGTCTGTCTGTTGATGTATTTTTGTGTGCAAAGTAGAGCTCGCAGTTTTAGTCCGATTGTCCTAAAATTTGGTATAGGGTCCTGTTTCGGCTCAAAGACGATCCCTATTGATTTTGGAAAAAATCGGTTCAGATTTAGATATAGCTGCCATATATATTTTTCACCGATCTGGTCATAATTGGCGTGTATATCAACCGATCTTCCTCAAATTCCGTACATCCGAATATTTTATGAGTCTCGAAAAACTTGCAAAATATCAGCAAAATCGGTTCAGATTTAGATATAGCTCCCATATATAGCTTTCGCCCGATATGGACTTATATGGCCCTAGAAGCCAGATTTTTGGCCGAATTTGGTTAAAATTCTGCAGTAAGAGTACAATTAGTAGTATAGTCTAGTGTGCAAAATTTGATTGAAATCGGTTCAGATTTAGATATAGCTCCCATATATATCTTTCGCCCGATATGGACTAATATGGTCCTACAAGCCAGAGTTTTGGCCCAATTTGGTTGAAATTTTGCACAGGGAGTAGATTTAGCATTGTAGCTATGCGTGTTAAATTTGGTTGAAATCGATACAGATTTAGATATATCTCCCATATATATATTTCGCCCGATATGCACTTATATGGACCCAGAAGCCAGAGTTTTATCCCGATTAGCTTGAAATTTTGCACAAGAAGTACAATTGGTAGTTTAGTCAAATGTGCCAAATTTGATTGAGATCGGTTCACATTTAGATATAGTTTCCATATATATTTTTCGCCCGATATGGACTTTTATTGCCCCAGAAGCCAGAGTTTTGGCCCAATTTGGTTGAAATTTTGCACTAGAAGTACAATTAGTAATATAGTCATGTGTGCCAAATTTGATTGAAATCGGTTCAGATTTAGATATAGCTCCCATATATATGTTTTTCTGATTTTGACAAAAATGGTCAAAATACCAACATTTTCCTTGTAAAATCGCCACTGCTTAGTCGAAAAGTTGTAAAAATTACTTTATTTTCCTAAACTTCTAATACGTATATATCGAGCGATAAATCATAAATAGACTTTTGCGAAGTTTCCTTAAAATTGCTTCAGATTTAAATGTTTCCCATATTTATACCCTTCACCACTACTGTGGTACAGGGTATAATAAGTTCGTGCATTTGTATGTAACGCCAAGAAGGAGTAATCATAGACCAACCTTTTAGTATACGGATCGGCTTAGAATTAAATTCTGAGTCGATTTAGCGATGTCCGTCTGTCTGTCTGTTGATGTATTTTTGTGTGCAAAGTAGAGCTCGCAGTTTTAGTCCGATTGTCCTAAAATTTGGTATAGGGTCCTGTTTTGGCTCAAAGACGATCCCTATTGATTTTGGAAAAAATCGGTTCAGATTTAGATATAGCTGCCATATATATTTTTCACCGATCTGGTCATAATTGGCGTGTATATCAACCGATCTTCCTCAAATTCCGTACATCCGAATATTTTATGAGTCTCGAAAAACTTGCAAAATATCAGCAAAATCGGTTCAGATTTAGATATAGCTCCCATATATAGCTTTCGCCCGATTTCCACTCATTTGCCCACAGAGGCCAATTTTTTTGCTCCGATTTAGTTGAAATTTTGCATAGGGAGTAGAATTAGCGTTGTAACTATGCGTGCCAAATTTGCTTGAAATCGGTAAAGATTTGGATATTCTCCCATATAAAGCTTTCGCCCGATTTACACTCATATGACCACAGAGGCCAATTTTTAACTCCGATTTAGTTTGAAATTTTGCACAGGGAGTAGAATTAGCATTGTAGCTATGCGTGCCAAATTTGGTTGAAATCGGTTCAGATTTAGATATAGCTCCCATATATATGTTTTTCTGATTTCGTCAAAAATGGTAAAAATACCAACATTTTCCTTGGTAAAATCGCCACTGCTTAGTCGAAAAGTTGTAAAAATGACTCTAATTTTCCTAAACTTCTAATACATATATATCGAGCGATAAATCATAAATAAACTTTTTCGAAGTTTCCTTAAAATAGCTTCAGATTTAAACGTTTCCCATATTTTTTTACTAACATTGTGTTCCACCCAAGTGCATTAGCCAACTTAAATTTTGAGTCTATAGATTTTGTAGAAGTCTATCAAATTTCTGTCCACATCGAGTGATATTTAAATGTATGTATTTGGGACAAACCTTTTTATATAGCACCCAACAGATTTGACGGATGTAATATGGTATCGAAAAGTGGTGCAGGGTATAATATAGTCGGCCCCGCCCGACTTTAGACTTTCCTTACTTGTTTTAATCTGTTTAAGTCATTTGAAGCAATACAATTTTAAATTTCCCATTAAAAATATGAAAAAAGCGAGTTATATAAAATTGACTCAAATGAACTTCCTGTGCAGTTAAAATAAAGAACATTTTTGGGAGAACATTTTTGGAAGTGCTTTTAAAGTTGTGCCTTAAGAATAACTTCCAAAT